>NC_056458.1:10148080-10205580 GCF_018296145.1 Oncorhynchus tshawytscha | reverse complement strand
CATTTTTTTTCTGAGGTCTTGGCTGATTGATTTTTCCATGATGTCAAGCAAAAAGGCACTGAGTTTGAAGGTAGGCCTTGAAACACATCCACAGGTACACTTCCAATTGACTCAAATTATGTTAATTAGCCTAACAGAAGCTTCTAAAGCCATGACATCATTTTCTGGAATTTTCCAAGCTGTTTAAAGGCACAGTCAACTTAGTGTATGTAAACCTCTGATCCACTGGAATTGTGAAACAGTGAATTATAAGTGAAGTAATCTGTCTGTAAACAATTGTTGGAAAAATGACTTGTGTCATGCACAAAGTAGATGTCCTAACCGACTTGCCAAAACTATAGTTTGTTCACAAGAAATGTGTGGAGTGATTGAAAAACGAATTTGAATGACTCCAACCTGAGTGTATGTAAACTTCCGACTTCAACTGTAGCTATGAAGCATGGATCATAGCCATACTCAACATAGTTGCGGGCTTCATTCCCAGCATTAAACTTTCAACCCACTTATTAACAAGGTCAACGGCGTGTAGCCTTGAATTGCGTCAGGCCCGTAGTGTACAGGATGTGACCTCAGGCTACGGGTTATGACAGCAGAGTAATTACTGATGTCACATACGCACTTGACTGGCAACTTGAATATAGCCGAGTATGATGGGGATGTTGAGTCATGGGAGGATGGACAGAAATGGTACACTTAGAAATGTCCCAATAAGGAGACTTAAATAGCACACATATGCTCTGTATCAAAGCATTACTATATGCCTAAACAGAGCACATGTGGTTCTGCAGAAGTGAAAAGGTACACCGTGACAGACATGATTTGATTACTCAACTCGGAGTCATAGAGAGGAGACCGCTCACACACCTGGCTCAAAGGCCTGCACAGTAATTCTCTACTTACATTGCTAACTGTGTGTGTAGAATAACGAGTGTACGAGAGCATATATGTGATGCGTGTGCTGAGCAGAAGGTGCACGATGTGTCCGGACAAATGAAAAGGTCACTGTCTCTCACTATCTGTTCTATCTGTGCAGATCACCGTGAACCTCAAGCCTCTCTAAATGTGGTCATAGCAGGAACAGGACCTCGTTGTAATAGAGCCCAGGTTAAAGCCACTACATGGTGCATACGGCATCATTCGTACTGTAGCCTATGTCACAGCAGAAACCTCAAGGGGAAAGTAACAGCCAATGATTTATTATCATGCTCTGTCAAAAGCCCCAAAACCTTGTTTCCCTCTCTTCCAAAACACCTTGATCTGAGAGAAGGAAGGAGAGGGATGAAGGAGCCTGGAGCTCCCTGGTTGATTTGTCTGCTTGTCCCTCCCTGTGTTGAAATGTCACCAGGCTCTCAGGGCAGTAAGCGCTTAATGGAGAGCCAGGGAGTTGATGCTCTCTGTACCTTCATCTGCTCAAGGGTTATTCTAAGCAGAGCTATAGTCATCTGGTGGTGTAATCTACTCTCTGTTATATTGAGCTTGTGACTGGAGGTCTGTGAGAGACTCAAGGTGGGGAGTTTAGCATGGTTGCCCCGTGAAATGACAGCGAAATCACACGGAATTAAATGTGTCCTCAGACTGTTAACTGCTGTTGGATTTAGCAAGAATCATCGGAAGTTCACATTGGAATGCCAGACGACAAAAACCACTGCGAAATCCCACAATTCTAAGAAGTTGTATTAAAAGCGGAAACCATGGCAGCATAATTTACCCTAGGATTATTAGGGAGGAACCATTTGTGGATTAGAGTAACAATTAGAGAGCTTAGTTGTCAATGATTATTATTTTAAAAATGACATTTTACTCCAGCTTGCTGGCTAACATTGTGAAAGCACGCAGAATAACACAGACAGAGGACTCATCCAAGCCTGTAGCCTCCATTCCCTCACTGAAGCCGCTCTGTACTGCAGTGTTCACTCTGTTTGACTATGGTCGGTGGCAAATTGCAGTCCTGTCGAACGTCTTGGTAGTGTTAATGACAGGGTAATGTGTGTTGTGCCTGAGATCGGCCACGCAACACAGTCACACACACGGCACACCCTCTCTCTCTCTCCCTCTCTCTCTCTCCTCTCTCTCACTCCCTCTCTCTCTCTCTCCCTCTCTCTCACTCCCTCTCTCTCTCTCTCCCTCTCTCTCTCTCCCTCTCTCTCACTCCCTCTCTCTCTCTCTCTCTCTCTCTCTCTCTCCTCTCTCTCACTCCTCTCTCTCTCTCTCTCTCCCTCTCTCTCTCTCTCTCTCTCTCTCTCTCTCTCTCTCTCTCTCTCTCTCTCTCTCCCTCCCTCTCTCTCTCTCCCTCCCTCTCTCTCTCCCTCTCTCTCTCTCTCTCTCTCTCTCTCTCTCTCTCTCTCTCTCTCTCTCTCTCTCTCTCTCTCTCTCTCTCTCTCTCTCTCTCCCTCTCTCTCCTCCCTCTCTCCCCTCTCCCCCCTCTCTCTCTCCCTCCTCTCTCTCTCTCTCTCTCTCTCTCTCTCTCTCTCTCTCTCCTCTCTCTCTCTCCCTCTCTCTCCCTCCCCTCTCTCTCTCCCTCTCTCTGATGGAGCACCACTGTTTTCTCTTCCTCTTTGCCTGTCTGACAATGTGTCTGCATGTGTTTCCTCATCCTGTGTGTTATCTCCACCAGCGTCTTATCTCTCCCTATCTCCCCACTGGAGCTGACAGGACCATGACCCAGAAAACCCTTTCAGATTTCAGCCTCCGATACACTCTCTCTGTCTCTCTGTCCCTGTTTCTCTCTTCATTAGTTGAGTTCGCCCTTTTATTTTTAAGGGTGGAAAGTAGCCTAGCGTTTAGAGCACTGGGCCAGTAACAGAAAGGTCACTGGTTTGAATGTCCAAGGTGAAAAATCTGTAGTTCACTATTTACAACTTAAACTTAGATGGTTCCTTAACCTGAAAGTACACTCTTAGAAAAAGTGTTCTGCGGCTGTCCCTATAGGAGAAAGGGTGAAACCCAAAAGGGTTCCTCAAGGAACCAAATGGGGTTCTTCAAAGGGTTCTCCTATGGGGACAGCCGAAGAACCCTCTTTGGTGCTAGATAGCACCTTTTTTTTGAATCCCTGGATCAGTTTTCTTTAAACAGTCACTAGAAACATCAGCTAACCTTAGACACCACAACTAACAGTCACTAGAAACATCAGCTAACCTTAGACACCACAGCTAACAGTCACTAGAAACATCAGCTAACCTTAGACACCACAGCTAACAGTCACTAGAAACATCAGCTAACCTTAGACACCACAGCTAACAATCAATGGAAGTGATGGGGGCATGTACATTCAGAAGAAAATCTAAATCTGTTCAAATCAATGTAGTTTGATGTTACTTAAAGGTGATTTGGCAATAGGAAATAAAAACTTCCATCGGTTATTAGCTTATTTTGGCTAAAGTTAGCTGAAGTTTGTGGAGACTGTTTAAAATCAACTGAACCAGGGATTGCTGTTCCTCCTGGTCCATAGCCTACTTTCAGGGTGAGGAACCATCTAACATTAAGTTGTTAAATAGCAAACTACCCTATCATACTACTCTGACTGACCCTGTAAAACAACACATTTCACTGCACCTATCATACTACTATGGCTGACCGTGTAAAACAACACATTTCACTGCTCCTATCATACTACTATGGCTGACCCTGTAAAACAACACATTTCACTGCACCTATCATACTACTATGGCTGACCCTGTAAAACAACACATTTCACTGCACCTATCATACTACTATGGCTGACCCTGTAAAACAACACATTTCACTGCACCTATCATACTTCTGACTGACCCTAAAACAACACATTTCACTGCACCTATCATACTACTCTGACTGACCCTGTAAAACAACACATTTCACTGCACCTATCATACTACTATGGCTGACCCTGTAAAACAACACATTTCACTGGTTCTGACTGACCCTGTAAAACAACACATTTCACTGCACCTATCATACTACTCTGACTGACCCTGTAAAACAACACATTTCACTGCACCTATCATACTACTCTGACTGACCCTGTAAAACAACACATTTCACTGCACCTATCATACTACTCTGACTGACCCTGTAAAACAACACATTTCACTGCACCTATCATACTACTATGGCTGACCCTGTAAAACAACACATTTCACTGCACCTATCATACTACTATGGCTGACCCTGTAAAACAACACATTTCACTGCACCTATCATACTACTATGGCTGACCCTGTAAAACAACACATTTCACTGCACCTATCATACTACTATGGCTGACCGTGTAAAACAACACATTTCACTGCACCTATCATACTACTATGGCTGACCCTGTAAAACAACACATTTCACTGCACCTATCATACTACTATGGCTGACCCTGTAAAACAACACATTTCACTGCTCCTATCATACTACTGACTGACCCTGTAAAACAACACATTTCACTGCTCCTATCATACTACTCTGACTGACCCTGTAAAACAACACATTTCACTGCACCTATCATACTAGTCTGACTGACCCTGTAAAACAACACATTTCACTGCACCTATCATACCTGACTGACCCTGTAAAACAACACATTTCACTGCACCTATCATACTACTCTGACTGACCCTGTAAAACAACACATTTCACTGCACCTATCATACTACTCTGACTGACCCTGTAAAACAGCACATTTCACTGCACCTATCATACTACTCTGACTGACCCTGTAAAACAGCACATTTCACTGCACCTATCATACTACTCTGACTGACCCTGTAAAACTACACATTTCACTGCACCTATCATACTACTCTGACTGACCCTGTAAAACAACACATTTCACTGCACCTATCATACTACTATGGCTGACCCTGTAAAACAACACATTTCACTGCTCCTATCATACTACTCTGACTGACCCTGTAAAACAACACATTTCACTGCACCTATCATACTACTATGGCTGACCCTGTAAAACAACACATTTCACTGCACCTATCATACTACTATGGCTGACCCTGTAAAACAACACATTTCACTGCACCTATCATACTACTATGGCTGACCCTGTAAAACAACACATTTCACTGCACCTATCATACTACTATGGCTGACCCTGTAAAACAACACATTTCACTGCACCTATCATACTACTATGGCTGACCGTGTAAAACAGCACATTTCACTGCTCTTATCATACTACTCTGACTGACCCTGTAAAACAACACATTTCACTGCACCTATCATACTACTATGGCTGACCGTGTAAAACAGCACATTTCACTGCTCTTATCATACTACTATGGCTGACCGTGTAAAACAACACATTTCACTGCACCTATCATACTACTATGGCTGACCGTGTAAAACAACACATTTCACTGCACCTATCACACTACTATGGCTGACCGTGTAAAACAGCACATTTCACTGCTCTTATCATACTACTCTGACTGACCCTGTAAAACAACACATTTCACTGCACCTATCATACTACTATGGCTGACCGTGTAAAACAGCACATTTCACTGCTCTTATCATACTACTATGGCTGACCGTAAAACAACACATTTCACTGCACCTATCATACTACTATGGCTGACCCTGTAAAACAACACATTTCACTGCTACTATCATACTACTATGGCTGACCCTGTAAAACAACACATTTCACTGCACCTATCATACTACTATGGCTGACTGTGTAAAACAACACATTTCACTGCACCTATCATACTACTATGGCTGACCCTGTAAAACAACACATTTCACTGCTCTTATCATACTACTATGGCTGACCGTGTAAAACAGCACATTTCACTGCACCTATCATACTACTATGGCTGACCCTGTAAAACAACACATTTCACTGCACCTATCATACTACTATGGCTGACTGTAAAACAACACATTTCACTGCACCTATCATACTACTATGGCTGACCCTGTAAAACAACACATTTCACTGCACCTATCATACTACTATGGCTGACTGTGTAAAACAACACATTTCACTGCACCTATCATACTACTATGGCTGACCCTGTAAAACAACACATTTCACTGCACCTATCATACTACTATGACTGACCCTGTAAAACAACACATTTCACTGCACCTATCACACTACTATGGCTATGTAAAACAACACATTTCACTGCACCTATCATACTACTATGGCTGACCGTGTAAAACAACACATTTCACTGCTACTATCATACTACTATGGCTGACCGTGTAAAAACACATTTCACTGCACCTATCATACTACTATGGCTGACCGTGTAAAACAACACATTTCACTGCTACTATCATACTACTATGGCTGACCCTGTAAAACAACACATTTCACTGCACCTATCATACTACTATGGCTGACCCTGTAAATCAACACATTTCACTGCACCTATCAAGTGTATGTGACAATACAACTCTATCTCTCCTCTTGTTTTGTCCTTTCAACCACTTTCTCATCTCATTTATTAAATGAAACATAACCAGTGAGAATGTTACTAGTCATGAGCTACTGGTTACCAGAATACAGGCTAGTGGTTGATTGGGATTCTTGGCAGAAGACTAATCTGATTCACTCTCACTCACACACACACACACACACACACACACACACACACACACACACACACACACACACACACACACACACACACACACACACACACACACACACACACACACACACACATTCATCCACAGAAAGAAACACACATACCACTCCCACAGCCATGCATGTACCCGCACACCCAGTGCTCCCACAGGCACTCGTCTGTGCCTCCAAACTGTGCCATGAATAGATGAGAGGCCTCCTCTCCAAACACAAGCTGTCAGACACAGAGATGGGTAAATATCACACTGTCAATCATTTGTTGCCATGGATACCATTCTCACCACTCTCTGTCTCCCTCTGCAGGTTCCAGGATGACAGGGGGTATGTGTTGTACCCCCAGATAGGAGATCGTCTGGACCTGATCTGCCCAGCCTCCAACCCCCCAGGCCCCCGCTCCCCCAGTGAGTATGAGTACTACAAGCTGTACCTGGTGTCCATGCGCGAGCAGGCCGACCGCTGTGAGGTGATGGGCGCGCCCAACCTGCTGCTCACCTGTGACAAGCCCAACAGTGACATGCGCTTCACCATCAAGTTCCAGGAGTTCTCCCCCAACCTGTGGGGACACGAGTTCAAGACCCTGACGGACTACTACATCATAGGTGAGGGGACCTGTGTGTGTGTGTGTAAGAGAGAGAGAGAGAGAGATATGTGAGGGGGGAAAGGGAAACATTTTAGAAATGTGTGGTATGCACTATGGAAGCACTATCATTCCAGAACTTTCCAGTTTGTGATGCATTTGAGAAAGTATTTCCATATGTCTCTCACAATGAGTGACACAGATAGAGCAGTGTTGAGCAGTGCCACTGTACCTCTGTTTTCTAGCCTCTCTCCTAGCTCTGTAGTAGACAGTGTGAGTTTGTGTATGAGAGGCCTGGGGCTCAGCAGTGTGTGTACTCCCCTGCATGACAGGTTGCAGATCAGCAGACTGAGCTCTACAGGCTCTGATCCAGCCATGACAGTCAGACTGAGCTCTATATGCTCTGATCCAGCCATGACAGTCAGACTGAGCTCTACATGCTCTGATCCAGCCATGACAGTCAGACTGAGCTCTACATGCTCTGATCCAGCCATGACAGTCAGACTGAGTGCCACTCATCACATTCACTCCCCACACTGAGGAGATATGGAAAGGAATGATGACACACTCTTGTATTGCAAATCCTAACACGAGTACTTGGAAAATATGTCTCACCTCACTGCATATAGACACATTTTTTTTTCAATTCAGTTTTTAAATGGTTGTTAAATGTTTGTGTTTTTTGATGAGAGCATTCTGGCTTTGTTTTTACATCTGTGTGTGTGTGTGTGGGGGGAGTAGGTAATCTAACCATGTGGAAATCACATCTAGTTAACCTATATTGATTGGCATTTGTTAATGTTTCCAATATGGCAGTAATGAGTTGGAGTACTGAGAGACAAAGAAAGCTGGGTGAGGAGAGGGAGTTCATTCACCGGCCTGCTGTTTTACATATTTGCATCAACATGTTGATGTCGTTTGAGCACTGGTGTTTAATTGGCAGTGATGCATGGTGGAGAGCTCAAGGGCACAGTGGGCAATGGGGGAATGACCCAGTTGACTGGGTCTCCAGCCCACAGCTCAGTCAAGCAGCCAGACATAGGCCACCACTGCCCACACCAAACCAGCCTAGCCAGCCAACATGGACTATACAAAAAAACAAGTTGTTTCAACTTATTATTATTAAGTAACTGGTTCCACAGCCTTTTGTTTTCCGTTTACTAAACGTTTCCTTCCAAGGGTTACCTGAACAAAAAATGTTGGCCAAAACTTAGCTCCAACTTGAGAAAACCTAGTCAATTTAAAATGGTGTGTTTTCTCAACTCTAAATTATAATTTGGGGAATCTTAACTAAAGAAAGCTGGTTACACACACAAACAGTGCTTTTAACTTACATGATTACATTGTGCATGTTAATTTATACAGTAGTTATTATTCAACATGTCCTCACCTGGGATTTGAACTCACTACCTCTTGGTTCATGGCATTCCGATCTTCCTGCTACTCCACCATGTCGGTGCCAATTATCAGATAATCTGACTGTTCTCTCATCATTGATTTGATTGACTTATTTCAGCAAGGTTTTTCTGTATAGTTAGAAAAATCGGTCATTGACCTGGACATGGTGGTGTAGCAGGAAGCTCAGCATGCTGTGAAACAAGAGGTTGAGTGTTCAAATCCCAGGTGGGGACATGGTGAATATACTTTTTTACAGTGTGGAACTTAGGGCCAAAGCTGCAGGTGTGTGTGGGTATGGTAACTTTTCTCACTTCTGGGTTTTAACTGGTGTGTGTAGGTACAGTTGTGTGTCTATCTTTGTGAAGCATTGTGCTCACAAGTTATTTTCATTAGATGTAGTCAGACAAGTGGATGCAGGTATGTTGTAAGAATATTAGATTGCATAGAGGTGTTTTACTGTCCGAGCATTTAGTGAGCGTTCTCCTGCTCTGTTGTCTTCGTGTACGGCTGTTAAAGGAGCTCCGTCGACTAGGTTTGATCACTCAGCAGTCATACGGCTCCCATGGGAGCACTTCAGCCACAGCCATCCCAAAAAACAACATGAGAGAGGCAGTCAAACAATGCTGCACCATGATCACATCAAGCCAAAAGCTCACTCTAAATGACTCGCCTCACAGTGGAGGGCGTCTGTCTGTGTGTGGCATTTTATCAAGCTGATGCTCCAAGTGTGACTGTCTGTGCTTGTGTGCATGCCTGTACATGCCTGCATGGGTGGGTGTGTTTTGACTGACTGCCTGACACACACTGGGTACGTGTGTTGGCTGCTGGCAGGTTGGCCATTGACAGTGTGTTTTATGGTGTCATAATGCATCAGTGTGTGCTGTGTAGAGGTTAATAATTGAGGAGCTAGTTGGATTATTTATCAGTGTTAAGCTGAATAGCGAAAAGGAGCAGACCGTTTGCTCGCTCTGTGTGTGTCTCCGCATGCGTGTATGCCTGCATGTAAAATATATATACAGTGGGGCAAAAAAAGTATTTAGTCAGCCACCAATTGTGCAAGTTCTCCCACTTAAAAAGATGAGAGGCCTAGAATTTTCATCATAGGTATACTTCAACTATGACAGACAAAATTAGAAAAAAAATCCAGAAAATCACATTGTAGGATTTTTTATGAATTTATTTGCAAATGATGGTGGAAAATAAGTATTTGGTCCAAAACAAAAGTTTATCTCAATACTTTGTTATATACCCTTTGTTGGCAATGACAGAGGTCAAACGTTTTCTGTAAGTCTTCACAAGGTTTTCACACACTGTTGCTGGTATTTTGGCCCATTCCTCCATGCAGATCTCCTCTAGAGCAGTGATGTTTTGGGGCTGTTGCTGGGCAACACAGACTTTCAACTCCCTCCAAAGATGTTCTATGGGGTTGAGATCTGGAGACTGGCTAGGCCACTCCAGGACCTTGAAATGCTTCTTACGAAGCCACTCCTTCGTTGCCCGGGTGGTGTGTTTGGGATCATTGTCATGCTGAAAGACCTAGCCACGTTTCATCTTCAATGCCCTTGCTGATGGAAGGAGGTTTTCACTCAAACATGGCCCCATTCATTCTTTCCTTTACACGGATCAGTCGTCCTGGTCCCTTTGCAGAAAAACAGCCCCAAAGCATGATGTTTCCACCCCCATGCTTCACAGTAGGTATGGTGTTCTTTGGATGCAACTCAGCATTCTTTGTCCTCCAAACACGACGAGTTGAGTTTTTACCAAAAAGTTCTATTTTGGTTTCATCTGACCATATGACATTCTCCCAATCTTCTTCTGGATCATCCAAATGCTCTCTAGCAAACTTCAGAAGGGCCTGGACATGTACTGGCTTAAGCAAGGGGACACGTCTGGCACTGCAGGATTTGAGTCCCTGGCGGCGTAGTGTGTTACTGATGGTAGGCTTTGTTACTTTGGTCCCAGCTCTCTGCAGGTCATTCACTAGGTCCCCCCGTGTGGTTCTGGGATTTTTGCTCACCGTTCTTGTGATCATTTTGACCCCACGGGGTGAGATCTTGCGTGGAGCCCCAGATCAAGGGAGATTATCAGTGGTCTTGTATGTCTTCCATTTCCTAATAATTGCTCCCACAGTTGATTTCTTCAAACCAAGCTGCTTACCTATTGCAGATTCAGTCTTCCCAGCCTGGTGCAGGTCTACAATTTTGTTTCTGGTGTCCTTTGACAGCTCTTTGGTCTTGGCCATAGTGGAGTTTGGAGTGTGACTGTTTGAGGTTGTGGACAGGTGTCTTTTATACTGATAACAAGTTCAAACAGGTGCCATTAATACAGGTAACGAGTGGAGGACAGAGGAGCCTCTTGAAGAAGAAGTTACAGGTCTGTGAGAGCCAGAAATCTTGCATGTTTGTAGGTGACCAAATACTTATTTTCCACCATAATTTGCAAATAAGATCATAAAAAATCCTACAATGTGATTATCTGGATGTTTTTCTTCTCGTTTTGTCTGTCATAGTTGAAGTGTACCTATCATGAAAATTACAGGCCTCTCTCATCTTTTTAAGTGGGAGAACTTGCACAACTGGTGGCTGACTAAATACTTTTTTGCCCCACTGTATATAAATAAATAAATAAATATATATATATATATATATATATATATATATATGTGTGTATGTGAGAGGAGAGAAGAGACTGTGAGAGGAGAGAAGAGACTGTGAGAGGAGAAAAGAGACTGTGAGAGGAGAGAAGAGACTGTGAGAGAACATGGAACACTCGCTAGTAACAGTCCAGTGACTGTTCCGTGTGTGATCCTGTGTGTGTGTAAGAGAGGGGGGCTGTGTGATGACTGTGAATAACACAAAGTGACACGTCGCTTCCCCGATCTAGGTCAACAATCAGAACCGTACCACGCTGTAGTTGTGAGTGTTTGTGTGTAGAGAGAGAGTGCAACAGAAATGAGAGATGGCCTTTGTATCTGCTTGTTCATGCTTGTCTATTCAAGCATCCATCTCTGTTTTTCTGCATGTGCTTTACCGAACATCATGTATGTACTGTGTGTGTGTTTTCTTCGCTGATGAATGTCATTCCGTACAATTCTCCCCAAAAAATTGGATTGAAAAGGTTTAACACAGTGATTCAATAACCTTCTGGTTGTGCCAGCAACTCACATTAACACAGACGTTCACACACTTTTTAAACACGGCGGCAGGAAATCTGCAGGGACTCTCTCTCTGTCACACACACACACACACACACAGACATTGTTTTTACAGACATTCGTGTGAGCAGAGAGAGAGATTACAGTGGTCAGGGGATTGAGGGAATTCACTCCACCAGCTGTTCACTAGGGACAACGACAGACAGACAGACAGACAGACAGACAGACAGACAGACAGACAGACAGACAGACAGACAGACAGACAGACAGACAGACAGACAGACAGACAGACAGACAGACAGACAGACAGACAGACAGACAGACAGACAGACAGACAGACAGACAGACAGAGACAGAGACAGAGACAGACAGACGATACCAGGGTAATATAGAGTTGATCTCTGTAACTGCGGTATTAACTATAACATGGTGGAGCTCATGCTTGAACAGGCACTTGTAGATCTGCGTAACACACACACACACACACACATTCTGCTACCACCCCTAAGGCTATGGGATTTGCTGTCATGCCAGAGGCTTAATTCTCAGTATGGTGTACAGTCCCCCAGGCAAGTCTTTAATAGACGTAGAAAAGGCCAACTAATCTGCCTGTGTGGAGCGTGAGGGTGATGATGTAATGGCTCCAGGAAGAGGATCTCTTCACCATCCTTAATCTGACTGTGCCTCTTCTCTTCAGGTACTAGAGACAGACTGAGACCTCTCAGGTGCCAGTCAGTCCACCTCGTGTGCCTCTGAGGCCTGACAGAGAGAGAGGTACTTAGTTGACATGGTCTGTGAGCCAGCACGTGTTATAACATGCCTACAACCAGGAAATACAATTCAAACATTAGTGTGTCTGGGGGGGAAAAATGTATTTTTTTATTACTTAGATGTTGACCTTGATACTGATATCTGACATGAGGAACATATGGAAGATATAGAACAGATGTGTTTTTCTACACATGCTGTAGATGTATATCTATTCCTTTCTTTTCTCCCATCGGTCCTGCTACCCTCCTCCAACCAGTGACATACTTTTAATGTATGCCATTAAGAAACTAATTAGGATAATGAACAGAGAGGGGGGCCCATCTCCTTTTCCCAGGCTCTAACGTAACAGACTGTATCCTCTCGCCTCACACACACACACACACACACACACACACTGCTGACAAGCTTCACACACATAGCCACACACACACATAGCTAACACGTGTAATGCTGCTACCACACACACACACACACACACACACACACACACACACACACACACACACACACACACACACACACACACATAGCTAACACATGGGCCTAGCATTGGCATAAGTAACACAGCTAACGTGACTACACTGAGACAGTCGGCGGAGACGCCGATTTAAAAAGAGATTTGATCCCATCTCTATCCCTCTCTCCCCCTCTCTCCCCCTCTATCCCTCTCTCACTTTCTCTCTTTCTCTGCTCCTCTACCCCCTTGGCTGTGATCTGACTCAGTTGTCAGACTGGGTTAGTTCGGCTGGATGGCTCTCTATAATGTCTCTTTTTATTGTGTATTTGTTCTCCTCTTTGTGAGGTTGCAGTGTGGGGGCGGGCAGGCTTTTTTGATTGTACTCAAGGGGAAAGAGCCTTAAATGTTATAGCGCAATCTCAGATCTCCAATCCCCTTTACATGTTCAACATTTCACCCTGCTCCTCTATCAATAATACAACTCTGCCGGGCGGGAACAACGATTCGCCTCACATAATGAACAAACACGATTAACGTCACCATATACTCAATTGGATGAAACATGAATGAAAAGAGACCCTTATTAAGGACATGGGAGTGTCGGCATTGGAGAAGGTCTTTGTGTACTGTGCGTAGATGGCTATGATTATGTTTTGTCTTTGTCTTACAGGTTTTGGAGGGTGTGTGTATGTGTGTGACAGTTGGGTAAGGATGTATGTGTTTGGTAATGCGTCCTGGGCAGTATGGGCCTGTCCGAGGGATCCAGGCAGAGCATAATCAGCCATTACACAGCTGATGGAGCACCACTGTTTTCTCTTCCTCTTTGCCTGTCTGACAATGTGTCTCCATGTGTTTCCTCATCCTGTGTGTTATCTCCACCAGCGTCTTATCTCTCCCTATCTCCCCACTGGAGCTGACAGGACCATGACCCAGAAAACCCTTTCAGATTTCAGCCTCCGATAGAGCCTCTACGTCTCCTCATCTCTGTCTCTCTCTCTAACTCTCTCTCTCACTCAATCTCTCTCTCCACATTCCCTGTTTCTTCATTTAGTCTTCCCTCCCCTTCTCTCTCTCCCTCCCACTCCCCCTGTTTGTGCTCTCAGCCTCTCTCCCTTCCTCCCTCCTTCTCTTCTTCCATCTCCCCTGCTCTCTCTCACCTCTGTCTTATTTCTGCCATCGATTCACCTTTTCCAACCCTATTTTGGTCCGTCTTTCTTTTACTCTATTGGAAATCAGCTCGCTGTGTTTTGGGCTTTGCTCTGCAATATAATGATGTACATGATGTACCTGAGGTACAATGATGATGAGGGAGAGGTTTCTGTGATGAAGGTGTAGACGGAGACACAGATGGCCTGCAGAGACAGAAAGCGTTGATAGCCAGAGCGGAACAGCGAAAGAGAGAAGACAAGGAAGGACAGGTGATGCCGAGTCACAGGTGTGAATCTGTCTATTTAGCTAAGGTGAACCCTGACCCTAAATCTGAGTACCTGCTTCAACTGCCAAGCCTTCTATTGCCTAATAACCACAGTTAGTATTCAGTGAACGGCCTCATCCAATCAAAGAGAGGTGAAGCGTCATCTGTTTCAATTTGTGTCCAATCAGGCGGTGTCCTCAGTGACTCCACGAATTACAGATTAGTGCACTGAGGCAGGGCTACTGCTATTTGGCTCCGGAGACACTGCTGCCCACACAGATTGGGGAAAATTGTTTCGGCCCAAGTTACAACCTACAAAAAAAAAAAACACAAATTCAATTTGAAAGAGGGTGTGTTAGCCTATAAACCAATTATTTTGAAGCTTGCATGGACAGAGATGTAAGGGAGAATAGAGAGGGAAGAATCTGAGTTTTTAAAGCGGCAATCAGCAGTTCAAACGATAAGAGTGTTCTCTGCCCCCGTTTCGGTAAAAAGCTGAGCGATGGGACTGGAGAAATGTAACCACTCTTAAAATCATAGACAGAGCTATGGATGCAAGGACTGACCATGCAGTTAATGATATCAATAATATCATTTTAAAAAATGTAACCATGTTTTGAGGCTTTATAGTGTTTTACATTTACTTTGTTTACAAACATTTGGTTCTGATGGCATGGTTGAACTAAGCTCATGAGGCATTTAGAAGTTATATTCTTCAAGAATCAATGAGTACATTTCAGTCATAAGTTTAAAAAAATATATATATATAAAAAAATGGATGTAGCAAATGCAGAAGGGCCCTTTATCAATACAAGGAACCCTATTCAATCAAACCCAGTCACCAGATTCCTAAGATAGGTATATTTGTGCCTTGTTGGAAGCAGGTTTAAATCAATACGCAGGGGAATTTCTTGCAGTACACATGGTTTGGGTGAGTGCGTGTGAATGTAAACATGTGGTCATACAGCACAATACAAAACGTGTTTTAGACCATACAGCATATCTGTTTCCTATGTTAAGATGGAATAGGAGCCACAATGTCTTGCACACAGTAAAAAGTATGTTACGATCAATACATCATCGCAAATGGTTTATTGTCAATCCTAAATTCATACATTTTAGCATCCTTCCACCTACTGTAACAGCCAGCCAAGTGTAAAGCTTCATCTCTGTGAGCTGAGCAGAGTTTGTTTTAATGGATGTTAAAGCCTGCCACTTTTTATGTGCCCCTCAGCCACAACATAACCTTATCTGAGTCAGACATCAGAGTCCAACCCCACTATACCAACCAGGGATAGAGCAGCACTGCACTGCACTGTACTGCATGCAGCTTGGCTGAGTCATGTTTAGAACATAGCCTACACACAGACCACACCTCATTTAGAACACCAGATAACTGTACTGCATGGAGCTTGGCTGAGTCATGTTTAGAACATAGCCTACACACAGACCACACCTCATTTAGAACACCAGATAACTGTACTGCATGGAGCTTGGCTGAGTCATGTTTAGAACATAGCCTACACACAGACCACACCTCATTTAGAACACCAGATAACAGGCTTGTTAACAATGGGCTGATATTAGGCTACTGTACTTTACAACATACAGATTACAGTCTAGATTTCCAACCATGTCTAGCCAAACCTATCCACTTCCCTGTAAGGGAACGTTGACTGCACGTTGAATGCAATGGCATTACGTTGGCTGCACGTTGACTGCTATGGTGCTACATTGACTGCACGTTGACTGCTATGGCGCTACATTGACTGCTATGGCGCTACATTGACTGCACGTTGACTGCTATGGCGCTACATTGACTGCACGTTGACTGCTATGGCGCTACATTGACTGCACGTTGACTGCTATGGCGTTATGTTGACTGCACGTTGACTGCCATGGCATTACATTGACTGCACGTTGACTGCTATGGCGCTACATTGACTGCACGTTGACTGCTATGGCGTTATGTTGACTGCACGTTGACTGCTATGTCATTACGCTGACTGCACATTGACTGTTATGGCGTTATGTTGACTGCACGTTGACTGCTATGTCATTACGTTGACTGCCCCTTGACTGCTATGGCGTTATGTTGACTGCACATTGACTGCTATGTCATTACGTTGACTGCACGTTGACTTATGGCATTACGTTGACTGCACGTTGACTGCTATGGCGGTACATTGAACGCATGTTGACTGCTATGTCATTACGTTGACTGCACATTGACTGCTATGTCATTACGTTGACTGCACGCTGACTGCTATGGCGTTGAATGCACGACTGAATGCACGTTGACTGCTATGTCATTAAGTTGACTGCACGCTGACTGCTATGGCGTTACGTTGAATGCACGTTGACTGCTATGTCATTATGTTGACTGCACATTGACTGCTATGTCATTACGTTGACTGCACGCTGACTGCTATGGCGTTACGTTGAATGCACGTTGACTGCTATGTCATTAAGTTGACTGCACGCTGACTGCTATGGCGTTACGTTGAATGCACGTTGACTGCTATGTCATTACGTTGACTGCACGCTTGACTGCTATGGCGTTACGTTGAATGCACGCTGACTGCTATGTCATTACGTTGACTGCACGCTGACTGCTATGGCATTACTTTGAATGCACGTTGACTGCTATGTCATTACATTGACTGCACGCTGACTGCTATGGCATTACATTGAATGCACGCTGACTGCTATGTCATTACGTTGACTGCACGCTGACTGCTATGGCGTTACGTTGAATGCACGCTGACTGCTATGTCATTACATTGAATGCACGCTGACTGCTATGTCATTACATTGAATGCACGCTGACTGCTATGGCATTACATTGAATGCATGGCGCATTGAACTGCTATGTCATTACGTTGACTGCACGCTGACTGCTATGGCATTACATTGACTGCACGCTGACTGCTATGGCATTACATTGAATGCACGCTGACTGCTATGTCATTACGTTGACTGCACGCTGACTGCTATTTCATTACATTGAATGCACGCTGACTGCTATGTCATTACATTGACTGCACGCTGACTGCTATGTCATTACGTTGACTGCACGCTGACTGCTATGGCATTACATTGAATGCACGCTGACTGCTATGTCATTACATTGAATGCACGCTGACTGCTATGTCATTACATTGACTGCACGCTGACTGCTATGGCATTACATTGAATGCACGCTGACTGCTATGTCATTACATTGACTGCACGCTGACTGCTATGGCATTACATTGAATGCACGCTGACTGCTATGTCATTACGTTGACTGCACGCTGACTGCTATGGCATTACATTGACTGCACGCTGACTGCTATGGCATTACATTGAATGCACGCTGACTGCTATGTCATTACGTTGACTGCACGCTGACTGCTATGTCATTACATTGAATGCACGCTGACTGCTATGTCATTACATTGACTGCACGCTGACTGCTATGTCATTACGTTGACTGCACGCTGACTGCTATGGCATTACATTGAATGCACGCTGACTGCTATGTCATTACATTGACTGCACGCTGACTGCTATGTCATTACATTGACTGCACGCTGACTGCTATGGCATTACATTGAATGCACGCTGACTGCTATGTCATTACATTGACTGCACGCTGACTGCTATGGCATTACGTTGACTGCACACTGACTGCTATGGCATTACATTGAATGCACGCTGACTGCTATGTCATTACATTGAATGCACGCTGACTGCTATGTCATTACATTGACTGCACGCTGACTGCTATGGCATTACATTGAATGCACGCTGACTGCTATGTCATTACGTTGACTGCACACTGACTGCTATGGCATTACATTGAATGCACGCTGACTGCTATGTCATTACGTTGACTGCACGCTGACTGCTATGGCGTTACGTTGACTGCATGTTGCAAGGCGCATGCCGGCAAAAAAAATGCAGCAAGGTATTTGAGTTCAGTGACCTCCCGTAGGACAGTGTCCCTGTTTTAACACCCTGGTGGACAGAGTGGGCGAGAGAGAGACTGCCTGCCCTGTTTACCAACTTGGCCCTAATGTAGCTTCCCAATGTGTCTGTATGTGCTTCTACTGCTGATGGAGACTGGCCAATTGGGCAGAGTGACAGCTGACGTGGGCACAACTAAAGCCTGAATCTGCTGAACTGAATTAAAATGATGTTTTCAGATTCAGAGTGTGTAATAAGAATGTCCATAGGGGGAGCATCAGGTAAGGTAAGTGTACTGCCCGCGTCTGAGTGGTTGAAGCGGGGAGAACAGGTCGTGGCTTGGGTGGCTGGGGTCCCTGATGATCTACTTGGCCTTCCTGCGACACCTGGTGTAGGGCACTATGGTATTGAAGGCCGAGCTGTAGTCAATGAACAGCATCCTAACATATGCATTCCTTTTGTCCAGGTGGGTTGCTGTGTGGGGAAAAGGGTTTATGCAAGGCACGGAGATTTCTTTAATTTCACATGGGATGGGTTAAACGGGTCACGATTTAGCCCGGTTAAAGGCGGGGTAAACCCATCTTTTGGAGTTACACTCCTTGGTCACACAGGTCAATCCCTTAGCTGCTCTCTCACTTAGAAGAGAGGGGGAGGTTTGGCAAGGGGAGGAGGGGGGGTGGGGTTGGGCTAAGTTGGTTACTCGCTGGGTCAATTTAGGATATGCCAGAGGCGAAAATACCCCCCCCCCCTCCTGTCGCTTGTCTGTGTATAAATCCTCCTCTGTTACAGAGTGGGTGTGCTCGTGTGTTAATGGGTCAGTCTTGTTTTATTTAAATGTATGAACAACTTTCCCTTTTGTCTTGTGTTGGGGGTTTTTCCGAGCAACTTCCACCTGTTTCTGTCCGTGGCTGTACATCACGTCCTCTCTCTCTCTTTCTTTCCTTCACCACAGATCATCATCTCCATTACGAGCTCCTCTTTTTCTCCTTTGCTCTTTCTCTCTGCTCTTCTTCTATGTCTCGCCCCAAACTTGGTCATCATCTCCATTACTCACTCCTCCTTGGTCATCATCTCCATGACTCACTCCTCCTTGGTCATCATCTCCATTACTCACTCCTCCTTGGTCATCATCTCCATTACTCACTCCTCCTTGGTCATCATATCCATTACTCACTCCTCCTTGGTCATCATCTCCATGACTCACTCCTCCTTGGTCATCATCTCCATTACTCACTCCTCCTTGGTCATCATCTCCATTACTCACTCCTCCTTGGTCATCATCTCCATTACTCACTCCTCCTTGGTCATCATCTCCATTACTCACTCCTCCTTGGTCATCATCTCCATTACTCACTCCTCCTTGGTCATCATCTCCATTACTCACTCCTCCTTGGTCATCATCTCCATTACTCACTCCTCCTTGGTCATCATCTCCATGACTCACTCCTCCTTGGTCATCATCTCCATGACTCACTCCTCCTTGGTCATCATCTCCATTACTCACTCCTCCTTGGTCATCATCTCCATGACTCACTCCTCCTTGGTCATCATCTCCATTACTCACTCCTCCTTGGTCATCATCTCCATTACTCACTCCTCCTTGGTCATCATCTCCATGACTCACTCCTCCTTGGTCATCATCTCCATGACTCACTCCTCCTTGGTCATCATCTCCATTACTCACTCCTCCTTGGTCATCATCTCCATTACTCACTCCTCCTTGGTCATCATATCCATTACTCACTCCTCCTTGGTCATCATCTCCATTACTCACTCCTCCTTGGTCATCATCTCCATTACTCACTCCTCCTTGGTCATCATCTCCATTACTCACTCCTCCTTGGTCATCATCTCCATTACTCATGGTCATCATCTCCATTACTCACTCCTCCTTGGTCATCATCTCCATTACTCACTCCTCCTTGGTCATCATCTCCATTACTCACTCCTCCTTGGTCATCATCTCCATTACTCACTCCTCCTTGGTCATCATCTCCATTACTCACTCCTCCTTGGTCATCATCTCCATTACTCACTCCTCCTTGGTCATCATCTCCATTACTCACTCCTCATTGGTTATCATCTCCATTACTCACTCCTCCTTGGTCATCATCTCCATTACTCACTCCTCCTTGGTCATCATCTCCATTACTCACTCCTCCTTGGTCATCATCTCCATTACTCACTCCTCATTGGTTATCATCTCCATTACTCACTCCTCATTGGTTATCATCTCCATTACTCACTCCTCATTGGTTATCATCTCCATTACTCACTCCTCATTGGTTATCATCTCCATTACTCACTCCTCCTTGCGTCTCTCTTCTTTCTGCTTCTCATTTAATTAACCTAACATGCTTTCTGTTCTCTATCATTCCATGATTTATTGCTCTTCTGTTCTATCACTCTTTCATTTATGGTTTTTACAACTAATTGGAAGAGAAGGAGGGAGGGAGACAGGGGAGAGAGAGAGATACCTTTCCTAACAGCTATACTTTACCTACTGTTGTAATCTAAAGCCTCAAGTGGTAAATAGGAGGTAGAGGCTGTAGGAGGGTGTCATGTGGTGTGATTATGGCTGATGAGGGTTTAAATGGCCACTGGTCTTGGTTTGGATTAATATGACTGGGTTTGGGTTTAAAAGGTCAGGGGATGTGGCTGGGATGTGGTGGTCAGTGTGTCTGGGGTATTGTGTGCGTGTTATGGCTGTGGCTTTGGGTTCACAGTGTGTCTGATAGAACATGGCTGTGGCTTTGGGTTCACAGTGTGTCTGATAGAACATGGCTGTGGCTTTGGGTTCACAGTGTGTCTGATAGAACATGGCTGTGGGTTTGGGTTCACAGTGTGTCTGATAGAACATGGCTGTGGGTTTGGGTTCACAGTGTGTCTGATAGAACATGGCTGTGGGTTTGGGTTCACAGTGTGTCTGATAGAACATGGCTGTGGTCTTTGGGTTCACAGTGTGTCTGATAGAACATGGCTGTGGGTTTGGGTTCACAGTGTGTCTGATAGAACATGGCTGTGGGTTTGGGTTCACAGTGTGTCTGATAGAACATGGCTGTGGCTTTGGGTTCACAGTGTGTCTGATAGAACATGGCTGTGTCTTTGGGTTCACAGTGTGTCTGATAGAACATGGCTGTGGGTTTGGGTTCACAGTGTGTCTGATAGAACATGGCCGTGGGTTTGGGTTCACAGTGTCTCTCATAGAACATGGCTTCTGGCTTCCTGCTTAGACCTTGTCCCCCTGACCAGAAGGCCCAGCTGTGCCATGGTTTTGTGTGTGTGTGTGTGTGTGTGTGTGAGCTTGCTTGATGTTACGTGTTGAAGTGTGTCACGTTACAGAGTGTGTAAGTGTGGTTTCAGAATATATGTATGAATGTACGTATTACCATGTGTGAAAAAAAGATGGGAATAATTTGAGGGCTTTTGACTCTATGTAGTTTCCTGCTGAGGTAATCCAACCTGACAATATTTACTACTTCAACTGCATAGTTTGAAATGTGTGTGGGATAGTGTTAGGTATCTCTCTAACGGTAGTCTTCCACTCCTCCTCTTCCTCTCTTAGCTACCTCTGATGGGACGAGGCAGGGGCTGGACAGCACGAGAGGAGGAGTGTGTGTAACACGAGGGATGAAGGTGATTCTCAAAGTGGGACAGAGTGAGTATCATCACCATCCTTACTGTTAAATATATATATTCTCTTTGATTTGCTGTAATTAGTCTTTCAATAGTAATCATCCTCATATAAATTCATCTGCATGGGGTCTGGCATATTCTTCTACAGATTTTGTAACAATATTCATGAAACTGTGCTATGTAATGTTGTTCACAACCCTAAAGAAACTGTGTGATGTCCCATAGATGCATATGGCCTCCCACCCAAACCCAAACCAGACTCAAACCGCTTCAACCCCAAAGGTACAGTACTCTCCTCATTGGTTTAATGATACAGTATCTACAGTATTAGTCATTGATCCTAACCCCTCTTCCCTAACAGGGAACGGTACCACGCCCAAGGCTGGTGGAGAGGGCGAGGGGAACAACCCTTTACCTTCCTCTAACGTGGCGGTGATCACTGGAGCGGCAGGGGGCGGAGCCTTCCTCCTCATCGTGACGTCTGTCGTCTGTGTGGTGTGTTACCGCTGGCGACAGAACAAGCACTCTGAGACCCATCACCCCACCCTGACCCTGGCCACCCTGACCCCCAAGAGGGGCAGCAACAACGGGGCCGGCTCCTCCGCCGGAGGAAACAACGGCTCGGAGCCCAGTGACATCATCATCCCGCTGCGGACTTCAGACCAGGCTTACTGCCCGCACTACGAGAAGGTGAGCGGGGACTACGGTCACCCCGTCTACATCGTCCAGGAGATGCCCCCCCAGAGCCCAGCCAACATCTACTACAAAGTATGAGGGAGACATCTAGACGGCCCAGCTGGCATAGACGCAGTATCCACAAATAGACTGCTGTTTTCAACGTAGAAATCCAACTGTCCCTCTAGCTCCCTCCACACCCTTATCCTCCCACCTCCCTCTCTATGACTGACTGTCGGGATGGCTGCCCTCACCCTCCTGCCCTATGGACTGTACTGTACAGTGGTCTGCCATTGTGGATGGATGGGGGGGTTGTGTATTGGTGGAGGTAGAACCTCTTCCCTGCTTTTGAACCCTGTGATTGGGTCCATGAGGCCTGGACATGAGGGCCGTTAAACTGATGGACTCACAGTGGCAGCGGCTCAGTGTCGCCTCTCACTCAAAGTGAAAGCTGACACTAGATATGAAATGTCAACACTTTTCAAATGGTTAGTCTGTGTGTGTGTGTGTGTGTGTGTGTATATTTGCGTGAGTGAACGTGTTTTTGTGTGCGTGCGCACGTACGCACAAGCAGTACGTCTGCTCGTGTGTGGTGCGTGATAACTTCTATTTTCGGGGTATGTCCGTCTTAAAACCAAAACCACACGAGCAAATATCAAAGCAAGATTTCTACCCACGGTCATCCTTTACAGATGACATAATAGAATGATTTCCTAACTCGTTTGTAGATATTTCAGTTCAGATTTCTGTTAGGCACTGTTTTCTTGTTAGTGTTGTATGTTCACTGTTTTGGAGTCTAGATGAGATCTAGGTACTGGTATTTAGGATTGTGTTTTGTGTTCGTCTTCGAAATGAAGGATCTACTCTTCCTTTATCCCATCCTCTCACTCACTCTACAATGCCTTAGCATTGAAATAGTTCACTTTTCTGTATATAAAGTTTCACAGAGGAAGGAGGAGAGCAGCACAAAGAGGTGTACTCAAGAAGAGGAAGCGCTATTGGCAACGTGTTTGAACAGACGAACCCACAAACACTGTGATTCTCCCATACTGTACACACAGCTACACACACACACATCCACACACAGCTTCAGAAACCTTTAACCCCACTGTAGTGTTTTATGTTGCTCCTCTGTGACTGGTGAAAGTGTCTTTTTTTCGAGACAAATGATCTGTTTGGTTTTGTGGCAGCTGCAGTCTCTTTTCATTCCCCACAATGCATTGGTAGCTGATGACCAACGGTTGGCTGGCTGAGGAGAGGAATGCAGCAAGTAAAGAAAGCGAAAAGGTCAGAGGTCATTGTTGAAATGCCACAGACGATAGTCAAAAAATATAGCACCATGGTGGAGTCCATGCCAATGTGACTTAGAACATCCTTTGTCTACGGGTCCGTTTCAACACAAAGTGCTACGGAGGAAATGTATTACGCTGGCTTTAAAAACTCAGTCCTCGAGTCTCAGGACCACACCTCATACACAGAAATAGATGTATTGTTTCATGTTTTCATACAAACTAATGGATTCCTATGGTCGTTTTTATGTAGTGTGATGACTTCTAGGATGTTGAGGTCTGTAAGTCAGAGTGTTGGAGGAAGTGACGGAGTGATCGGAAACATCCCAGATCAGTCCAGCTCCGGCTGGGTCTGACACCTCTCTGGGTCTGACACCTCTCTGGGTCTGACACCTCTCTGGGTCTGACACCTCTCTGGGACATTTCATCATTCTGGGACATTCTGGACCTCATACTTACATCACAACTCTTGGGACAACATTGGACTCTGATTGGACAACAAAGAAACAGCACACTAACCTGAGACACGGCGGCAGACGCCTCTGATAAGAAAGTGATTTTCTGGGTGCTAGAATAAACATGTCCTGTCCTTGTGTACCTTTCAAGACACTCTGCTTTTAGTTCTCTACCAGCGACCAGCTGGACTTAAGGCCAGTGTAGTTCTGTGTACCATTTGCCATAGTGTTTCATTTGTCTTTCTCAACTACTATTTTCCACTCAGTCATTTTGTGCCAATAACCCCATCCAGAGGAGGGGGCCCTGCTTTTCAGAACTGAGGAGAGATGGATCAGGTGTTGGTGAGACAAGGGATGAGACAATGGTTTGATGTGGTAGGCAGATGGTTAAGGAGACCTTTTTGAGATCGATGAGACTGAATGTTGAGACTTTGCAGGACACTATAAGATGGTTGCCTCCCCAGGGTCTCTGCTCTCCTGTTCCTTCCCAATCACCTCTTTCCAGATGTACATTCCAGTTTTTGGGGGGGGATTACATAAAAACCTAAGTATGTTATAAAATCATTGTGTCTCAAGTGTGTTTCTTTGAGTGTTCATGTTGACACAGGTGTGTTCTTCTGAGGCTCCTGTTCCCTCCTCTCACACTGCATCTGTTTCAGAATAACACGCGCACACAGTTCTAACCGCTTGTTTGATCCGAAGTCTCATTTGGTTGGATGCTGCTAGGCAATAAGGGAATTTGAATTGTCCAATGCCTTATTTTTCCCTTGTCCTTTGTGTACGTGTATGCATCCTTCTCTTCGTCTCTCCTTGTACCCACATGAAAAAAAAATGATATGGTCTAAACTACTGTATTACTCTCTTTAACGTACTATGGTATTCACTAGTATTACTATATTTACGTACTATGGAATTGACTGTAGTGTTTTTGCGGACATGACTAGTGTTTTTGCGGACTTCACGGTAGTATTCACTATAGTATTTGGTGGACATGACTAGTATATTGTAGTATTTTTGCAGACATGACTGTAAAAACACCTGCCGGATAGGGTTAGCTAAAATAGCACCACCAGACAACGCCAGTTACTGTTCAGTGAGGGGACGGAGACAACGCCAGTTACTGTTCAGTGAGGGGACGGAGACAACGCCAGTTACTGTTCAGTGAGGGGACGGAGACAACGCCAGTTACTGTTCAGTGAGGGGACGGAGACAACGCCAGTTACTGTTCAGTGAGGGGAACACCTCAACCAGAACATATGACAGGTTCGTGACAGGCCACCCATTGAGTTGGGTGAGTTTTGAACAATGCAACGGACCAGACAACACCAGAGCAAAAATATAGCATTTCTATCACAATTGTAACAAACGTTAGAAAAGGTTCTAGGCCCATTGAAGGAAAATAGTACAGAGGCCAATACAAAGAACATGCAATGTTTATTAAAGCCTAGAAGATTAGGTTTGCTTGTTTGACAGATAAATAACACACACGAGAGTACACCAAAATAACTTAAATTGTTACTTTCACTAGATAGCTTTCTGAAATACAATGTTTTCGCAGAGATTCAGCTGACCATGTTCCCAAAATGACAAGCAATACTGTACTATTGATGGGAGGAAATAACAGTAACCTCTGCATTTACATAAATAGATATTTTAGAAATACAAATGACTTTACCTAAAGTGCCCTTATTGTAGGGTGATGCCAATAAAGTGTCTGGACCTCGAACCAGCAAAGCCTCTCCAAACAAATTGAAACCCAAAGGACATTATTGCAGTGGCGAACATCTTGAACATTTTTACACATGAATAATCTCACTGATAGTCAAACTCAACGCATACCATTCAGAACAAAATTGACCACACCCCCAAACATTTCTTCAAGTCAGTCTGGTCACAAAATGGTTGCTCCAGGAATTAAATAAATACTCATGCGCGCGCAGACACACACACACACACACAACCAAGGATTGCTTTTATACATTTCCTGCATGTCCTCCCTTGCCCAGGGAAACACTGACCAAAACGTTGGTTCCTAGACTGTCACAATATTTTATTCAGTTACAATATTGTAACTGATTGAGGTTTAGATTATTATTATACATTATCATCTACTGTGGGACTCCAGTTAAAGAGCAGGTGGAGGTAGAGATGATTATTATACATTAGCATCTACTGTGGGACTCCAGTTAAAGAGCAGGTGGAGGTAGAGATGATTATTATACATTATCATCTACTGTGGGACTCCAGTTAAAGAGCAGGTGGAGGTAGAGATGATTATTATACATTATCATCTACTGTGGGACTCCAGCTAAAGAGCAGGTGGAGGTAGAGATGATTATTATACATTATCATCTACTGTGGGACTCCAGTTAAAGAGCAGGTGGACGTAGATATGATTATTATACATTAGCATCTACTGTGGGACTCCAGTTAAAGAGCAGGTGGAGGTAGAGATGATTATTATACATTAGCATCTACTGTGGGACTCCAGTTAAAGAGCAGGTGGAGGTAGAGATGATTATTATACATTATCATCTACTGTGGGACTCCAGTTAAAGATCAGGTGGAGGTAGAGATGCAGTTCAGTTTAAGAGTTTATAGATTCAGGACATGGAGAGGATTCAGTGCCTTAAGAAAGTATTCCTACCCCTTGACCTATTCCACGTTTTGTTGTGTTACAGCCTGAATTCAAAATGGATTAACTCGATTTTAAATAGCCTTGCTGAAGCACCCCCAGATCATCACCGATCCTCCACCAAATGCCACAGTGGTTGTGAGACCTGGAGAGGCCTACAAGCCACAGTGTCTCGCACCTACTGTGAAATTTGGTCGAGGATCGGTGATGACACCCCCCACGGTGCTTCAGCGAGGCTGGAATCAGGCAGATTTGTCTTTGTGAAGGACGCATGAATCAAGCCACGTACAAGGTTGTCCTGGAAGAAAACTTGCTTCCTTCTGCTCTGACAATGTCCCCAACTCTGAGGATAGTTTTTTCCAGCAGGACAATGCTCCATACCACACAGCCAGGTCAATTAAGGTGTGGACGGAGGACCACCAGATCAAGACTGTCATGGCCAGCCCAATTTCCAGACCTGAACCCCATTGAAAACTTCTGGAAAGTGATCAAGAGGAAGATTGATGGTCACAAGCCATCAAACAAAGCCGAGCTGCTTGAATTTTTGCTCAGGAGTGACATAAAGTCCTCCAACATTTTGCAGGTTTCCCTACTTACAAAGCATGTAGAGGTCTATAATTTTTATCATAGGTACACTTCAACTGTGAGAGACGGAATCTAAAACAAAAATCCAGAAAATCACATTGTATGATTTTAAAGTAATTCATTTGCATTTTATTGCATGACATATTACTCCAGTGCTAGCCTCCCTTACCGTGGCTTCCTGTTAAGGCAAGGGCTGATTTCAAGGTTTTACTGCTAACCTACAAAGCATTACATGGGCTTGCTCCTACCTATCTCTCTGATTTGGTCCTGCCGTACATACCTACACGTACGCTACGGTCACAAGATGCAAGCCTCCTAATTGTCCCTAGTATTTCTAAGCAAACAGCTGGAGGCAGGGCTTTCTCCTATAGAGCTCCATTTTTATGGAATGGTCTGTCTACCCATGTGAGAGACGCAGACTCAGTCTCAACCTTTAAGTCTTTACTGAAGACTCATCTCTTCAGTGGGTCATATGATTGAGTGTAGTCTAGCCCAGGAGTGTGAAGGTGAACGGAAAGGCTCTGGAGCAACGAACCGCCCTTGCTGTCTCTGCCTGGCCGGTTCCCCTCTTTCCACTGGGATTCTCTGCCTCTAACCCTATTACAGGCGCTGAGTCACTGGCTTACTGGTGCTCTTTCATGCCGTCCCTAGGAGGGATGCGTCACTTGAGTGGGTTGAGTCACTGATGTGATCTTCCTGTCTGGGTTGGCGCCCCCCCTTGGGTTGTGCCGTGGCGGAGATCTTTGTGGGCTATACTCGGCCTTGTCTCAGGATGGTAAGTTGGTGGTTGAAGATATCCCTCTAGTGGTGTGGGGGCTGTGCTTTGGCAAGTGGATGGGGTTATATCCTTCCTGTTTGGCCCTGTCCGGGGATATCATCGGTTGGGGCCACAGTGTCTCCTGACCCCTCCTGTCTCTGCCTCCAGTATTTATGCTGCAGTAGTTTATGTGTCGGGGGGCTAGGGTCAGTTTGTTATATCTGGAGTACTTCTTCTGTCTTATTCGGTGTTTTGTGTGAATTTAAGTATGTTCTCTCTAAATCTCTCTTTCTTTCTCTCTCTCGGAGGACCTGAGCCCTAAGACCATGCCTCAGGACTACCTGGCCTGATGACTCCTTGCTGTCCCCAGTCCACCTGGCCGTGCTGCTGCTCCAGTTTCAACTGTTCTGCCTGTGGCTATGGAATCCTGACCTGTTCACCGGACGTGCTACCTGTCCCAGACCTGCTGTTTTCAAATCTCTAGAGACAGCAGGAGTGGTAGAGAAAAGCCAACTGACATTTATTCCTGAGGTGCTGACTTGCTGCACCCTCCACAACTACTGTGATTATTATTATTTGACATGCTGGTCATTTATGAACATTTGAACATCTTGGCCATGTTCTGTTATAATCTCCACTCGGCACAGCCAGAAGAGGACTGGCCACCCCTCATAGCCTGGTTCCTCTCCAGGTGTCTTCCTAGGTTTTGGCCTTTCTAGGGAGTTTTTCCTAGCCACCGTGCTTCTACCCCTGCATTGCTTGCTGTTTGGGGTTTTAGGCTGGGTTTCTGTACTTCACTTTGAGATATCAGCAGATGTACTAAGGGCTATATAAATCAATTGTATTTGATTTTGAACTATTAAAGACTACCAGAACCAACTGGAACCAACTGGATTCTCCAATTACAATGAAGACAAAATACAAACCCTCCAACCCAAAAAAGGCCTATTGGGTTGATGGTATCCTAAATGAAATGATAAAATATACAGACCACAAATTCCAATTGGTTATACTTAAACTCTTTAACATCATCCTCAGCTTTGGCATATTTCCCAATATTTGTAACCAAGGACTGATCACCTCAATCCACAAAAGTGGAGACCCAATAACCCAATAACTACTGTGGGATATGCGTCAACAGCAACCTTGGGAAACCCCTCTGCATTATCATTAACAGCAGACTCGTACATTTCCTCAACGAAAACAATGTACTGAGCAAATGTCAAATTGGCTTTTTACCAAATTACCGTGTAACAGGTCACATATTCACCCCGGACACCCTGATTGACAAAAAAAAACAAAAAAAACAAAGGCAAAGTATTCTCATGCTTTGTTGATTTTTAAAAAAGCGTTAGACTCCTTTTGGCACGAGGGCCTTCTATACAAATTGATGGAAAGTGGTGTTGGAGGGAGGGGGGGGCGTACAACATGATAAAATCCATGTACACAAACAACAAGTGTGTGGTTAAAATTGGCAAAAAACACACATTTCTTTCCACAGGGCCATGGGGTGAGACATGGATGCAGCTTAAGCCCCACACTCTTCAACATTGATATCAACGAATTGGCGAGGGCACTAGAACAGTCTGCAACACCCGGCCTCACTCTACTATATTCTGAAGTCAAATGTCAACCTTTTGCTGATGATCTGGTGCTGTCCCCAACCAGTGAGGGCCTACAGCAGCACCTAGATCTTCTGCATAGATTCTGACAGACCTGGGCCCTGACAGTAAATCTCAGTAAGACAAAAATAATGGTGTCCTAAAAAAGGTCCAGTTCCCAGGACCACGAATACAAATTCCGTGCGGTAGCAGAGAAAACAGTCTATGACTGATGCCAAGCAGTTACCATACCAGGCAGTGATGCAACCGGTCAGGATGCTCTCGATGGTGCAGCTTATAACTTTTGCGGATCTGGGGACCCATGCCAAATCTTTTTAGTCTCCTGAGGGGGAAAAGGTTTTGTTGTGCTTCATGATTGTCTTGGTGTGTTTGGACCATGATAGTTTATTGGTGATGTGGACACTAAAGAACTTGAAACTCTCAACCCGCTCCACTACAGCCCCTTTGATGTTAATGGGGGCCTGTTCGGCCCACCTTTTCCTGTAGTCCACGAACAGCTCCTTTGTCTTGATCACATTGAGGGAGGGGTTGTTGTCCTGGCACCACACTGCCAGTTCTCTGACCTCCTCCCTATAGGCTGTCTCATCGTTGTCGGTGATCAGGCCTGCCACTGGGTGTAACAGTATAGCTTCCGCCCTCTCCTCGCCCCAACCTGGGCTCGAACCAGGGACCCTCTGCACACATCAACAGTCACCCTCGAAGCATCGTTACCCATCACTCCACAAATGCCGCACCCCTTGCAGATCAAGGGGAACCACTACTTCAAGGTCTCAAAGCGAGTGACGTCACCGATTGAAACGCTATTAGCACGCACCACCGCTAACTAGCTAGCCATTTCACATCAGTTACATGAGCATTATCACACAGTTATCCAGAACAGATGGTGCTCTCGTGCATGATTCAGTGTTGCTTGCCTCGTCTGGTAGGCTCGTGTCACTGGGCAGCTCGCGTCTGGGTTTCCCTTTGTAGACCGTAATAGTTTCAAGCCCTGCCACATACATGGAGTGTCAGAGCCGGTGTAGTAGGATTCAACCGTATTCCTGTATTGACGCTTTGCTTGTTTGATGGTTTGTCTGAGGGCATAGCAGGATTTCTTATAAGCATCCGGATTAGTGTCCCGCTCCTTGAAAGCGGCAGCTCTAGTATTTATCTCGTTGCGGATGTTGCCTGTAATCCATGGCTTCTAGTTGGGATATGTACGTACGGTCACTGTGGGGACGACGTCATCGATGAACTTATTGATGAAGCCAATGACTGAGGTGGTGTACTCCTCAATGCCTCAATCCCCACTCGGGGATTGCAATATCCATAGTAACTTTCCTCTCGTGATTTTCCTGAGTTTCCCCTTGAAATCAGACATGTCCGTGGTAAGGACAATTTGGTTGCTGATTGTCTTACGAGGGTGGGCAGTCAATACGTTTTTTTTGCATTTAGCAAGTTGTTGCCGTTGCCCAATTTGTTTTGACTGCGTGTTTTGCCATGTTGGAGATTAGTATTGTTTTGGTTGCGCTAGTTCCAGGAGGATGAGAGTTTTAGAAAAATACATTATTTTACCCCTGTTTCTCAAAACTGAGTTTTAGGTAACTATAAAAATTCAAAAGGCACTCGCACATCTGAGCTATCTTTTATGCAGGTGCATCGTCAGAGCTGATGAAGGCATTGAGGCCAATACGTAATTCTTATTAAAGAGCAGTTATACTATCAAGAACAGTGTGCTGGTCTCTTCTTTTTTTCTCATTTTAGGCAACTATATATATTTTTTAAAGTAAAGTGCGTTTTGTCTTATATTTAATTGTTGACAGCCATTGGAGAACACAATGCCTTTAAGTTGGTTATGTTGTGCAATGGAAGTTGTTTTCTGTTGGTGGTGAGCAAAAAATATAGGATATATTTGTTGTCTTACGGGGAAGGTGTTACATGTTTTGGTTTTTCCATTTATGTTTTGAGGTTGGACTTTAGCATGTATGGCTCGTGAGCCCGGAGGACCCACCGATTGGTGTCACCTCGTTGGTCAGTATGTGTTACACCTGTGCTGGTTGCCGTCTCGTTAGTGTGATGGTGTTTCACCTGTGCTGGCCCAGGTGCTATTTAAGAGTGACTGACCCTGTGCTCCAGTTGTCTTTAGAGATGTGGAGGGTTAACACCTTTAGTTGGTGAGGCTTAACCTAATTTCAAGACAAACAAGCCTTTAGCTTTTCTTCCCTGTTTTGTTTGTTTTGCTCCACCTTTTTCCATTTGGTTCCTGTCTAAGTTTGGTGTGTGTTTTTCATTTGTTTTGTTTGCTTCGTTTTGGGCTAATTTATTGGGTGCTCATGGTGGATGTCTTTTTGGTTCCAGTTTTTGTTGCTAGTCAACTTTCAGTTAACACCCCCCATGAGTCTTTTTAGAACCCCTCCTAAAACCACACCTGTTTAGTGTTGGTTGCCAGTGGCTCTTTGTTGCTCTGTTTAAGCAACATTTTTGGTTTTCTTGCTGGGAAATGTAACAAACCTGCCAAGAATGCCCTCCCCCGCATCCACATTGAATTTTGTGCTAAGATTGAAAACCAACTGGCAGTTCCTTTTGACTTCACCAGTATGAGTCATCAGACTACCAATACATACCCAGATAGTGGCTTGCTCTACTCAGTCATCAATATGTTAGGTATTTGAAATGAGCCTTTGTGATATGTAACTTGAAGTATTTATAGATGTCTGAGTTGAGCAAGCCACTATCTTGGTATGTATTATTGGTTTCTGATCATGCATGAAAGGAACTGCCAGTTGGACATTAGTCTTTGTACAGATTTCCATGCTTAGTGACATAGATATGTGGGAGGCCACTTGCGGCAGTTGTGCCCTCTATATAACTCTATGGAAATGTTTTTAGATGGAAAGGTTTTGAAAGTGTCTCCTTTCAATCCAGGTCTTCAAACTGACAGAGCTGGGGAGTTGTGCACGTCAAACACACAGCAATGCTTCCTTAATGAGTACAAGTCTTATCTTATAAAAGATGAGGACTCCCAAACCATTGTTTTCTATAGTTGATATCAGCTGCTAATGGCTGTGACATGCTAATGTCTAAACATTTTGAGTGTATTGCACTGTTCCCTTTGGTGCTGGTACTGTAAATGGGCACATGTTAATGTTGCACTTGTGCATTAACTTTGTTACGCTAAGTAGGCCTGCTGTATGGCTATGCTTGCTACTTTTGTTAGCATGGCCGGCAATCACTATATAGCAGTGGATAAATTAGCGTACGATAGCTTTGCCTGCACCTTTCTGGCCATTCATTGTTAACTGCTGTTTATGCCTAAGTTTACCCAGTTAAATGCTTATTGAAAATCTGTTGACGTAGATTTTTTTGCCATAACAGGCACTGTATTATGCATGTCACTTATTGTTTGCACCTCTCTACTTTTAGACAAACCATACAAAGCCAATGAAATCTCAATTCAAGATGAGTCGTGTCAGTCAATCCCTGCCATGTATCTTCTCCATTACCTGACTCTTAAACTGAACTGCATCTCTGCCTGCTCTTTAGCTGGGGTCCCTACAGTAGATGGACATCACCTAAACTTCAAACAGTTAGAATCTTGTAACTGAAGAGAATTGACAGGCTACGAACTCAAGTTTTGGTTGGTGTTTCCCTGGGCATCCTTATCGTGGGGGGGGCATGCAGGAAACTTACAAAGGTCCTGCGTGTGAATAGGTTGTATGACATCCTTGCTTTTGGTTTAATTTCTGTGTGTAACCATTTTGACTCTGCTTTGAAGAAATGTTTGGAGTGTGGTCGATTGCTCTGAACGTGTTGCGTTTCGCCATCCGTTTACTCGTGATAATATTCCAGATGTTCGTCATGTAAAGCCACTGCATTGTCCTTTTGTTTGGGGAAGCTTTGCTGGTTTGATATCCAGGCATTTTTTTGTTGGCATCACCCTCCAATAAGAGGATTCTTTAAGGAAAGTACATTGTGTTTCTAAAATAGCCAATGTATTCAAATGGGTGACTGTCTTTACTACCATCAGAAGTACAGTATTTGTTTTGGTCATCTTGAGAACTTCAGCTGAATCCATGAAACATTGTATTTCGGAAAGCTGTCTAGTGGATGCAACATATTGAAGTCATTTTGGTATACTCTTAATGTGGGCTAATCTGTCAAACAAGCTAATCGAAAGTTTAAACGTTGCGTGTTTATCTGTCTCTGTACTTTTTCCTGTTAATGGTCCTCGAACCTGTGTAACATTTAGATATTACAATTGTAAAGTTATTTCGGCAGGGTAGCCTAGTGGTTAGAGCGTTGGACTAGTAACCGGAAGGTTGCAAGTTCAAACCCCTGAGCTGACAAGGTACAAATCTGTCGTTCTGCCCCTGAACAGGCAGTCCACTGTTCCTAGGCCATCATTGAAAATAAGAATTTGTTCTTAACTGACTTGCCTAGTTAAATAAAGGTAAAATGTTTTTTTTTTGGTTAAGGTGTTGATTGTTTGTTGATTAGAGTCAACTGTTCTGAGCGACGCAAAGTTTATTTGTCACGTGCGCAGAATACAGGTGTAGACCTTACAGTGAAATGCCTACTGGCTCTAACCAACAGTGCAATTTTTAAGTAAAAAAAAGGTATTAGGTGAACAATTAGCATAGAAATAACAACAGTAAAAAAAGACAGTGACGAATAACAGCGAGGCTATATACAAGCACCAGTTAGTGAGGCTGATTGAGATGGCATGTAGGTATGGCTAAAGTGACTGCATATATGCTAAACAGAGTGTCGCGTAAAAGAGGGGGTGGCAGGAAACAATGCAGATTGTGCGGGGGGCACCGGTTAGTTGAGGTAGTATGTACTTGAATGTCTAGTTTAAAGTGACTGCATATGATCAACAGAGAAGCAGCAGCATGAAAGGGGGGGTTGGGGGGCCATTTGATTACCTGTTCAAGAGTCTTATGGCTTGGGGGTAAAAACTGTTGAGAAGCCTTTTGGTCCTAGACTTGGCACTCCGGTACAGCTTGCAATGTGGTAGTGGAGAGAACAGTCTATGACTGGGTTCGTTGACAATTTTTATGGCCTTCCTCTGACACGGCCTGGTGTAGAGGTCCTGGATGGCAGGCAGTTTAGCCCCAGTGATGTACTTGGCCATACGCACTACCCTCTAGTGCCTTGCGGTCAGAGGCCGAGGAGTTGACGTACCAGGCAATGATGCAACCAGGCAGGATGCTCTCGATGTTGCAGCTGTAGAACCTTTTGAGGATCTGAGGACCAATACCAAATCTTTTTAGTTTCCTGAGGGGGGAATAGGCTTCTTCGTGCCCTCTTCACGACTGTCTTGCTGTATTTGGACCATTCTAGTTTGTTGGTGATGTGGACACCAAGGAACTTGAAGCTCTCAACCTGCTCCACTACAGCCTATCGATGAGAATGTGGGCGTGCTCAGTCCTTTTCCTGTAGTCCACAATCATCTCCTTTGTCTTGGTTACGTTGAGGAATAGGTTGTTATTCTGCACCACCCGGCCAGGTCTCTGACCTCCCTATAGGCTGTCTTGTCGGTGATCAGGCCTACCACTGTTGTCATCTGCAAACTTAATGATGGTGTTGGAGTCGTGCCTGGCCACGCAGTCGTGGGTGAACAGTGAGTACAGGAGGGGACTGAGCATGCACCCCTGAGGGGCTCTAATGTTGAGGATCAGTGTGGCAGATGTGTTGCTACCTACCCTCACCACCTGGGGGCGGCCCGTCAGGAGGTCCAGGATCCAGTTGCAGAGGGAGGTGTTTAGTTCCAGTATCCTTAGATGAGTGATGAGCTCTGAGGGTACTATGGTGTTGAATGCTGAACTGTAGTCAATGAATAGCATTCTCACGTAGGTGTTCCTATTGTCCAGGTGGGAAAGGGCAGTGTGGAGTGCAATAGAGATTGCATCATCTGTGGATCTGTTTGGGTGGTATGCACATTGGAGTGGGTCTAGGGTATCTGGCATAATGGTGTTGATGTGAGCTATGAACAGCCTTTCAAAGCACTTCATGGCTATGGACGTGAGTGCTACGGGTCTGTAGTCATTTAGGCAGGTTATCTTAGTGTTCTTGGGCACGGGGATTATGGTGGTCTGCTTGAAACATGTTGGTATTACAGACTCAATCAGGGACATGTTGAAAATGTTGGTTAAGACACCGGCCAGTTGGTCAGCACATGCTTTGAGCACACGTCCTGGTAATCCGTCTGGCCCCACGGCCTTGTGAATGTTGACCTGTTTAAAGGTCTTACTCATGTCAGCTATGGAGAGCGTGATCACACATGCGTCCAGAACAGCTGATGCTCTCATGCATGCCTCAGTGTTGCTTGCCTCGAAGTGAGCATATGTGATTTAGCTCATCTGGTAGGCTCGTGTCACTGGGTAGCTCACGGCTGTGCTTCCCTTTGTAGTCTGTAACAGTTTGCAAGCCCTGCCACATAAGACGAGCATCGGAGCCGGTGTAGTACGATTCAATCTTAGCCCTGTATTGATGCTTTGCCTGTTTGATGGTTCGTCGGAGGACATAGCAGGATTTCTTAAAAGTGGCAGCTCTACCCTTTAGCTCAGTGCGCATGTTGACTTTAATCCATGGCTTCTGGTTGGGGTATGTATGTACGGTCACTGTGGGGACGACGTCCTCGATGCACTTATTGATAAAGCCAGTGACTGATGTGGTGTACTCCTCATTGCCATCGGAAGAATCCCGGAACATGTTCCAGTCTGTGATAGCAAAACAGTCCTGTAGTTTAGCATCTGCTTCATCTGACCACTTTTTTAGTCACTGGTGCTTCCAGCTTTAATTTTTGCTTGTAAGCGGGAATCAGGAGGATAGAATTGTGGTCAGATTTACCAAATGGAGTGCGAGGGAGAGCTTTGTACGCTTCTCTGTGTGTGGTGTACAGGTGATCTAGAATTTATTTCCCTCTGGTTGTACATTCAACATGTTGATAGAAATGAGGTAGAACTGATTTGTTTCCATGCATTAAAGTCTCCGGCCACTAGGAGCACCGCCTCTGGGTGAGCGGTTTCCTGTTTGCTTATTTCATTAAACAGCTGACTGAGTGCGGTCTTAGTGACAGCATCCGTCTGTGGTGGTAAATAAACAGCCACCAAATGTAGAAGATGAAAACTCTCTTGGCAAATAGTGTGGTCTGCAGTTTATCATTAGACACTCTTCTTCACCAAAACTTAGACTTCCTTACATTTCGTGCACCAGCTGTTGTTTACAAATATGCACAGACCTCCCCCTCTTCTTACCTGTGTGTGCTGTTCTATCTAGCCGGTGCAGCGTTTATCCCGCTAGCTGAATATCCATGTCATCATTCAGCCACGATTCCATGAAACATAAGCTGTTACAGTTTTTGATGTCCCGTTGGTAGGATATTCGTGATTGTACCTCGTCTAATTTATTGTCCAATGATTGCACGTTGGCGAGTAATATTGACAGTAACGGCAGCTTTCCCACTCGCCTTCTGCGGATCCTTACGAGTCACCCCGCTCTGTGTCCTCTGTACCTGCGTCTCTTCTTCTTGCCAATAACTGGGATGTTGGCCTTGTCGGGTGTTCGGAGAATGTCCCGTGCGTCCTGCTTGTTGAAGAAAAACCATTTGTCTAATCCGAGGTGAGTGATCGCTGTCCTGATATCCAGAAGCTCTTTTTTGCCATAATGTTTCTGCCACCGTATCTTATGTACAAAATAAGTTACAAATAACGTGAAAAAAAAACAAAATGGCCCAATTGGTTTGGTGCCTGTAAAACTGCTGCCATCGTGAACCTGTGTGTTATGTTCTGGTTGAGGTGTTCCCCTCATTCAACAGTAACTGGCATAGTCTGGTAGTTGTGCCGTTCTTACCTAACCTAGTCAGCAGGTGTTACTAGTCATGTCTTAAACGCTATAGTAAATACTGCAGTATACTAGTCATTAACAAAGCACTATTGATCACTGTAGTATGGTCATGTCTGCAGAATGACAGTATACTAGTCATGCATGCAAAAACGCAGTGAATATTTGAGTATTTAGACATATTATTTTAATGTGGGTTAGCTGTAAACGTAACACATTTGAATTTGGACAGGAACGGAAATGCATTTGACACTTTTTGTTGACACATTTCCAAATGCTTGTATCCACACTTGCGGTTGCATTGTTTTTATATTGTCAAAATCAATCAAGGGCTACTACCTTGGAGAGTGTATTATTCTACAGAATGGAGGGGAACCTCAGAGGAAATCCCTGGCATGAGGACCCCCAAGTTCAAATCAAAATGACAAAGCTGGCAGCAAATCAAGTGAGCATGTTAATGGGTAACAGCCAGTGCTAACCAAAACTGGGATGTCCTGAAACAATGTAGCTGCACCACTCCTGAGTGGCACAACGGTCTAAGGCACTGCATCTCAGTGCTAGAGGTGTCACTACAGACCCTGGTTCGATTCCAGGCTGTATCACAACCCGTGATACACTCCTGCTAAGAGCACAAGCCGTGATTGGGAGTCCCGTAGGGCGGTGCACAATTCGCAATGGGTAGGCAGTCATTGTAAATAAGAGTTTAACCCTTAACTGACTTGCCTAGTTATATCAAATAAATCAAACTCCCAGTCCCTGCTGTCTGTCTTCCACAAGCAGCAGCACAGAGGCTTGCGGATGGGCATCTGGCAGAATTAACCAGAGAACACAGCATCTCAACAACAGCACACCAGTCTGAGACATAACTCCTAACACCGAACATGTCATGCATCTTCAGTCAGGAAGCTGCTGATAAGAACAGATGTTTGTTTACTCAGCAGGAGTTAATTATTCTATTTTGGTTCTCATTAGATTTGGTTCTCTTATCACAGAGAACGTTTTCAAGTATGTAGAGAAAGTAAGATTGATGCAGCCACGTCATTGTTATCTCTGTTACAATGTGAGAAGGAGAGCTGGTCTAAACTGCCAGGCTCTAATGACCAGCTAATGACATGACCATGTGGAGGAGTTTGTCTGGCTGGCATAGATAGTGACTGTGGGGGAGGTGGTGTCAGTACGCTGGGCTGGGAGGAGGGGCACGGTTAGTACCGGTGCCAGGCACAGGATAGGTCAGTGAGGTTTAGCAGACACAGGAAAGGTCAGTGAGGTTTAGCAGACACAGGATAGGTCAGTGAGGTTTAGGACAAACGGAAATACCGAAGGGAATTGTCGAGGTAATTACACAGATTTAGGTTGGTTGATATCCTCCATCTGCTGCTCTGCCTGGGTAGTCCACTGACACACATTACATACACTCCTGCTAAGAGGACAATTTGAGAGGCTACACACGGATATAAAACAATGCATGTAGCTGTTGGTGGATGATACCTGCAAGTCATCCCTGTACGTACAAGTATAGAACACATGGTGATTAGGGGGACTCGGGACCCGTTGACGTGCATGGAAGCAGTGGGGGTCATGCCCTGATGGAGGAAGCCACCTACGTTAAATTGGTACCGTGACCTGTATTACTAAAGGTTGCCGTGGATTGGTCGAGTGAATGTCAGAGGTCAGTGTCGTATGCAAAACACTGACAGGCAGTAGGTTCCACAGCAACCCACATATGCACCCCCCCCCCCTTCCTTTCTATCCACAGACACACAGTCAAAGGACGGTCAGTGCACTACTGACTCACACAAACAGAAGGAGAATGATAGAAGGAGATTTGTGATCTTGTCGAGGTTATTCCTACTCTGGTTTCTAGGTCAACATGCCCCCAGAGACACATAGGTCACACACAGATCAACAGCCCCCCTAAGAGACATGACACACAGACGTGCGTGCGCACACACTCACGTGTTCGCTTAATTAAATACACACATTGAGATTAACATCCTCTAGGACAGACGGGGTCTTTCATTTAGGCCACGAGTCAAACTCATTCCACGGAGCGCCAAGTGTCTGGGGGTTTACCCTCCTCCCTTGTACTTGATTGATTAATTAGGGTCACTAATTAGCAAGGAACTCCCCTCACCTGGTTGTCTAGGGCTTAATTGACAGACACTAGGGCCTCCGTGGAATGAGTTTGACACCCCTGGTTTAGGCCCACACTCAGTAACAGCTTGGATTCATGACATCAAAGAAGAACAATAATGGAATGTTCTAAATTAAATACCATAATAGTCTAGTCTCATCGTCTTTTAAATACCACATGAGTTCTATGATTCAATATAACATATCTAACCCCTTGTGGGATCAGTATTATTTAAACCAACTCAGTTCAACCAGATTACACTGTCATAGGCAAAACCTTTTATAAACATATCATGTAGCATAGCCTTGTAATTAACTCACCATCTCTTTTCGCTCTCTCTCCCTCCATAACTCTCTCTCCCTCCATAACTCTCTCTCCCTCTCCATCCTTCAAGACAAAAGGCCAATGTTTTGCGATATGAATAGACTTCCAATCCCATCCGCCCTGTTTTGATAGCCGTGGCCTTAGACCCTGTCGTTGGAATGGGTGTGTGTGAGGGAGGATGGAGACAGATGGGGGAGAGTGGGGGGGCGGGTTGTTTTTTCTCCACACAGCAAAACCTGTCAACTGAAGAGCAAAAACACAGTGGAATCTGACCAAAGGGGCACTGAGCTGTATCAAGTGTGTGTGTGTTTCTGTGTGTGTACCACATGGTGGATGTAAATAGAATGCTGTGACCAGTGACAAGCTATGTTGTGGGGCCCCAGACCTCTCTCCGCTCCCAGCCCCTCTGGTACCGTCTGTTCAACCCCAGCACCCCTCCTATGGACCATGGTGGCAATACACCAGATCCCAGAGAATGTTGGTAATGACTGCATTATTACATTGATGAAGAGCAGTGTGTCTCACACAGCTAAAAAGTAATGTCACCCTGACAGAGCTGTGTGTAAACCAGGACTGCAGGATATGAACCCCCCCCACACACACACACACACACCTATACAGGTCGGTGGTGTCCCGTCTGTATGTCTGTCTCTGATGTGCCCCTTTGGCATGTCTGTCCCTGGTGTCTGTTTGGCCCACTCTATGCCAAGCACATCCAGCCTCCAATCAAATCTGCTCTCAAAGGTCAGCAGCTCCCCACAGCACAGACACACAGAGCCTCACAACGCCTGGCCCAATACTCGACAGGTTCTCTCATATCAGCCTGGATGTCTCACTCCATCTCACTCCTCCCTATCTCTCTTTCGCTCTTCCTCTCTCCTGTCTGCAGCCTTCTCTCTCTCTCTCTCTCTCTCTCCCCCCCCCCTCCTCCAGCCTAAGAGTTAGTAAATGAGGCAATCTCTGCTCATCTATTTACTCTGCTTTTAATACAACTGATTTATTAAGGCTGACCTGTGATCTCATTAGCCCTCATCTGCTCTGTCTCTGCTGTGTGAGCCGCAGCTTCAGCCTGAGCAGCAATTACACTCATCAGATTGACACGTGTTCCTCCTTTCCTCTAATCTCTTCAAAGTTGTATGTCATGTATATTCAATTTGCACAGATTTTGTTCCCCCCCAACACATGCTCAAGCTGTGCGTGAATATTTGTGTGTGTGTGTGTGTGTGTGTGTGTGTATGTGTGTGCATGTAAGTGTTTTCGCATATGTGTGTGATTGGCTCTGAGTGTCTGGCTGTGTGTTGATGTGTCACTTTCAATGACAGAGCCCTGTCTCTCTGTGCATCTTTCTCTGAGTCACTGGTTCTATTAAAAGATGTCTGTTCTTTCCTCCCTATATGACTCTTAAACAAAAACAGATCTTAGTATGTGTTTTCTTTGTGGGAAAATATGTATACAAATGACATATCTGTCCGTGTAGTTATGCATCTGTTTCACGTTTGTTTTGCCTGCCTCTGTACCACAACAGTGGTTTGGGATTGTGTCTGCGCTTCTTGTGCGTGCGTGCTGGTGTGTTTGTGAGTGTGTGTGTGTGTGTGACAGAAATGGTTTGGGAGTTTGTCCTACATTCTGTCCTAACCCAGTTCAGTCAGCTGGAATGTGGTGCTCACTCTCTCCCCACGGCACATCAGCAGAATTTGCCAAATTTACGCAACTGAGCTCAACGCACCACTAAACTGTGTCAACTGAAGGGCGGCCATCCCTCCATATTTGCGCTCGTACTCAGGGCAGCCACCCAGAGCCTGCGTTAATGCGCCTGTGTCTGTTTGTGTGTGCCTCTGAGTGCCTTCGAGTGGGTATGTGTGAGCATGCATGTGACTACTGTGTGTTGTGTTTAGGGAGTGGATTTGTGCGTCTGTGACCGTGTGTGTGCATTTGGTGTGTGTGTGTGCATGTGTGTGGTTTTGTTGTGATGGCCCTTCTTTGCAGTTCTTTACATCCCCCTGCTGTCTGTTCTTGGTACTGCTACTGTCACTTGTTGCCCTACAAAAGCCCACGCAATGTAACCCTGGATTCACACAACTATTGCCATATAAGATGATACTAGTCTAAATCATTGACAGACAATTGTGTGTACGAGCATCCAGCTTTACCCAGAGCTTTAAACATAGGCTTCTTCTGGCATAAGTAACGAAAACAGAGAGAGATGGGCAGGCCCAGTGAGGGAGGTAAGTAGTGAATGACGGACAGAGCACAGGAGGTTAGTGGCACCTAAATTTGGGAGGAAGGGCTTGTGATAATGGCTAGAGCGGAATAGGTGGAATGGTATCAAACACAAACGCCTGGTTTCCATAGGTTTGCTGCCATTCCATTCGCTCCGTTCCAGCCATTACTATGAGCCGTCCTCCCCTCAGCAGCCCCATGTGAGACAGAGAGAGAGACAGGCGGAGAAAGCAACGGCGAGATTTATAGTGTGCAGCCACCTGGATTCTATGACAACCGGTCACCTCACCCGGCAACGGTATAGTAAAAAAGCGACGTAACCATGGCAACCAGCCGTGTCTGTCAAATCAAATCAAATTTGATTTGTCACATGCACCGAGTACAACGGGTGTCAACTTAACTAAGAAATGCTTGCTTACGGCCCTTTCCAATGATGCAGAGTTAAAAAATGTGTAATAAAATGACAAATAGAGCCACAAGAGGAATAAAATACACGTGAATGGAGCTACACACAAGCATTTTGCTACACCCGCAATAACATCTGCTAAACATGTGTATGTGACCCATAACATTTTATTGGATTTGATATAAAGGGAGTACCAGTACCAGATCAATGTGGAGGGGTCTGAGGTATTTAAGGTAGGTATGTACAGTCATAGCCAAAAGTTTTGAGAATGACACAAATATTAATTTCCACAAAGTTTGCGGCTTCAGTGTCTTTAGATATTTTTGTCAGATGTTACTATGTAATACTGAAGTGTAATTATAAGCATTTCATAAGTGTCAAAGGCTTTTACTGACAGTTACATCTAGTTGATGCAAAGAGTCAATATTTGCAGTGTTGACCCTTCTTTTTCAAGACCTCTGCAATCCGCCCTGGCATGCTGTCAATTAACTTCTGGGCCACATCTTGACTGATGGCAGCCAATTCTTGCATAATCAAACCTTGGAGTTTGTCAGAATTTGTGGGTTTTTGTTTGTCCACCCGCCTCTTGAGGATTGACCACAAGTTCTCAATGGGATTAAGGTCTGGGGAGTTTCCTGGCCGTGGACAGGAAATATTGATGTTTTGTTCCTCACTTAGTTATCAGTTTTGCCTTATGGCAAGGTGCTCCATCATGCTGGAAAAGGCATTGTTCACCACCAAACTGTTCCTGGATGGTTGGGAGAAGTTGCTCTCGGAGGATGTATTGGTACCATTCTTTATTCATGGCTGTGTTCTTAGGCAAATTGTGAGTGATCCCACTCCCTTGGCTGAGAAGCAACCCCACACATGAATGGTCTCAGGATGCTTTACTGTTGGCATGACACAGGACTGATGGTAGCACTCACCTTGTCTTTTCCGGACAAGCTTTTTTCCGGATGCCCCAAAGAATCAGAAATGGGATTCATCAGAGAAAATGACTTTACCCCAGTCCTCAGCAGTCCATTCCCTGTACCTTTTGCAGAATATCAGTCTGTCCCTGATGTTTTTCCTGGAGAGAAGTGGCTTCTTTGCTGCCCTTCTTGACACCAGGCCATCCCCCAAAAGTCTTCGCCTCACTGTGCGTGCAGATACGCTCACATCTGCCTGTTGCCATTCCTGAGCAAGCTCTGTACTGGTGGTGCCCCAATCCCGCAGCTGAATCAACTTTAGGAGACAGTCCTGGCGCTTGCTGGACTTTCTTGGGCGCCCTGAAGCCTTCTTCACAACAATTGAACCGCTCTCCTTGAAGTTTTTGCAGATAGTCCGAGTAAACATGAATGAACTATTTAGCAGTCTCTTGGTTATTTAGCAGTCTTATGGCTTGGGGGTAGAAGATGTCTCTGAGCCTTTTGATCCAAGAGTCCATGCTCCAGTACCGTTTGTTGGACGGTAGCAGAGGGAACAGTCTATGGGTTGGGTGGCTGGAGTCTATGGCAATTCACCGCCTGATATAGAGGTCCTGGATGGCAAGGAGCTCGGCCCCAGGGATGTACTGGGCTGTCTGCACCACTATCTACATTGCTTTGTGGTGGAAGGTGGTGTTTGCTATATCAAGAGGTGATGCAACCGGTCAAGATGCTCTCGATGGTGCAGCTGTGGAACCTTTTGAGGATCCGAGGGCCGTTGACAAATCTTTTCAGCCGCCTGAGGTGGAAGAGTCGTTGTCATGCCCTCTTCATGATTGTGCGGGTGTTTGTGAACCACGTTAAGTCCTTAGTGATGTGGACTCCAAGGAACTTGAAGCTCTCGGCTCACTCCACTACAGCCCCGTGGATGGGGCATGTTCTCCCCTCTTTCTCTTGTAGTCCACGATCAGTCCCTTGGTCTTATTGATGTTGAGGGAGAGCTTGTTTTCATGGCACCACACTGCCAAGCCTCGTTGCCAGTGATCAGGCCTACCACTGTCGTGTAGTCAGTTAACTTGATGATGGTATTGGAGTCATGCGAGACCACTCAGTCATGGGGGAACAGATTTTACAAGAGGAGACTAAGCACACACCCCCTGAGGGTCCCCTGCGTTGAGGGTCAGCGTGGCAGAGGTGTTGTCCGCTACCCTCACCCCCTGGGGCTGGGCCATCAGGTGGTCCAGGATCCAGTTACAGAGGGAGCTGTTCAGTCCCAGAGTACCCAGCTTGTTGATGAGCTTGGAGGGGACTATGGTGTTGAAAGGCTGAGCTGTAGTCTATGAACAGCATTCTTACACAGTTATTTCTTCTCTTGTCCAGGTGGGAGAGGGCAGTGTGAAGTGCAACTGAGATGGCGTCACCTGTGGATCTGTTTGGGGAAGTATGTGAATTGGAGTGGGTCCAAGGTGTCTGGGATGATGGTGTTGATGTAAGTCATGACCAGCCTTTCAAAGCACTTCATAATTACAGATGTGAGATAGTTACCTGTCTATCCGTCTGAAAATAAAATTGGTAGGGGGTGATGAAGAGTGTGAGACCGAGGGGTCGAAAGGCAATTAGAAAACACTTCGGTTAAATGTGCACAACAACAACAAAAATCTGCATCTTCAGCAGCTCTCTCTCCCTTTCCATTCTCACTCTATGTTCTGATAGTTTGTCTAGTTTCAAGTCTTAATGACGTGTACAAGTACAGTGAAATGGCTTTCTTGCAAGCTCTTTCCCAACAATAAATACCCATAGTACTATAAAACAAAGTAAAGTAGAACAAAAACATACCAGAAATAGAGATGAGAAGAGCACGAGAAAGTAGGTATACAGGGTCATTTCTAGTGGCAGTGCCAATACCATATTTACAATGTGCAGGGATACTGGCGTAGTAGGGGTAGATACAGTGCATTCGGAAAGTATTCAGACCCCTTGACTTTTTCAAAATGTTATGTTACATTGTAAAATTAATGAAATAAATGTTTTCATCAATCTACACATAATTTTGTTTTTTGCAAATGTATAAAAAAAGAACAAGCAGAAATACCTTAAACCTTATACCTTATAAGTATTCAGACCTTTTTGCTATGAGTCTCGAAATTTAGCTCAGGTGCATCCTGTTTCCATTGATCATCCTTGATGTACCTGTGGTAAATTTCGAGTCTCATAGTAAAGGGTCTGAATACTTATGTAAATAAGGTATTTCTGCTTGTTATTTTTTTCATACATTTGCAAAAAACAAAATTGTGTGTCCAATCAATTTAATTTACCACAAGTACAGCCAAGACAACGCAGGAGTGGGACAAGTCTCTGAATGTCCTTGAGTGGCCCAACCAGAGCCCAGACTTGAACCCGATCGAACATCTCTGGAGAGACCTGAAAATAGCTGTGCAGCGACACTCTCCATCCAACCTGAGAGAGCTTGAGAGGATCTACAGAGAAGAATAGGAGAAATTCCCCAAATACAAGTGTACCAAGCTTGTAGCGTCATACCCAAGAAGACTTGAGGCTGTAATCTCTGCCAAAGGTGCTTCAACAAAGTACTGAGTAAAGGGTCTGAATACTAAAGTGAATATTAATTTCAGTTAGTTAAAAAAATAAATATGGGGTATTGTGTGTAGATTGATGAGGGGAAAAAAACGACTTAATCAATTTTAGAATAAGGCTGTAACGTAACAAAATGTGGATGAAGTCAAGGGGTCTGAATGCTTTCCAAATGCACAGTATGTATATGGGTAAAGTGATTAGGCATCAGGATATATGATAAACAGAGTAGCAGCAGTGTATATTAGTGTATACATGTATATGAGGATTGTATGTGAGTGAGTGTTTAGAGTCAGTATGAATATGTATGTATGTTATGTGATTGTAAGCAAATGAAGTGTGTGTTGGAGTGTGAGTGAGGATGTAGAGTCCTGTCAGTGTGCATAGGGTCAGTGCAAAAGTAAAAGAGTCAATGCAGATAGTCCATGTAGCCATTTTGTTAGCTATTTAGCAGTCTTATGGCTTGGGACTTTATCTGCCTTTCAATTACTCAAGAGTTTTTTAAATGTATGTTTGGTGAGATAAACCATCAACATGAATATATGCACAGGATAGGATAGTGATCATGGGGATGATTGGCATGAAGTCCAACCATAGGGATGATTGGCATGAAGTCCGTTGACCTCCGAAGCAGCCCAAGGCAGAGAGACAGGAACAGACACACGTTGAGTTCTGCCCTGTGTCTTAATGTCTGAATGTGTTTTTGTCTATAATAGTACATGCGTCTGTCTATTTGCCAGTCTTGGTAGATCTGTCTGTTCCTGTGTCTGTCTGTCTTTATCTGTTTCTCTGTCTATCTCCCTCAGCCCCTTGGAACAACCGTATTCCCACTGCTCTGCTCAACCTGCTTTGCCTAACCCTACGATCATTTTCTGTATGTATTGATCATTCATGGTCTCTAAATCATTGTACCTACTTCCATGGAATGTTGGTGCCTTGGCCTTCCAGTATAATGTACCACAGCCCCAGAGGATTTAGTACAGTGGCTGCTGGTCAGGAGAAGCAGTGAGAAAACTGTGACCTAAAATCCTTCAATAAGTTTCTACTACAGCCAGAGTTGTTTCGCCGTTACACAGATAGTTAAACAAGTCAGGAAAGGGAAACAAAGAGAGAGAATGAGAGAGACAATATTGGAAAAGAAAGAAATGACATTTTCTCTCTGCTTCACTTCTTTGCTCTCCTTATCTCACACTAGAGTATTTACCGTTGGGCAGAGAAAATGCCTCAGATGTCTCACAGTGCTGAGTGAGAGAGCAGGAATGAACTTAAAGCAGAGACGGATAAAAAAAAATAGTGAATACATTGCATGAAGTGAAAGTGTTCATTTTTTTGCAGTGCTTCTCCACACAACAATAGACAGGTGAGAGAAGGAGGAGAGAGCAAGCGAGGGAGGTGGATGGCAATACTTGTCCTCTAGTTCTACTGGTGGTGACAGACGCATTACACAGTGCCTGATGCCAACTCAATAACCCAGTAACACACACACACACATGAATACACACACCTATGTATGCACATTCGCTTGCAGCCGGACATGCGCCCACCTGCCCACACACACATTTTAAATACTTTATTTGAATCACATTACATCATAAATTATTCACATTTTTTTAAAGGTTTAAAGGACTTTCCCCTCCACACAGCTAGGCTGCCCATAACGGCTGAAACAGAGCAGTGCCTTGTCATCCACACAGCTAGGCTGCCCATAACGGCTGAAACAGAGCAGTGCCTTGTCATCCACACAGCTAGGCTGCCCATAACAGCTGAAACAGAGCAGTACCTTCTCCTCCACACAGCTAGGCTGCCCATAACAGCTGGAACAGAGCAGTACCTTCTCCTCCACACAGCTCGGTTGCCCATAACAGCTGGAACAGAGCAGTACCTTCTCCTCCACACAGCTCGGTTGCCCATAACAGCTGAAACAGAGCAGTACCTTCTCCTCCACACAGCTCGGTTGCCCATAACAGCTGAAACAGAGCAGTACCTTGTCCTCCACACAGCTAGGCTTCCCATAACAGCTGAAACAGAGCAGTACCTTCTCCTCCACACAGCTAGGCTTCCCATAACAGCTGAAACAGAGCAGTACCTTCTCCTCCACACAGCTAGGTTGCCCATAACAGCTGAAACAGAGCAGTACCTTCTCCTCCACACAGCTAGGTTGCCCATATCAGCTGGAACAGAGCAGTACCTTCTCCTCCACACAGCTAGGCTTCCCATAACAGCTGAAACAGAGCAGTACCTTCTCCTCCACACAGCTAGGCTTCCCATAACAGCTGAAACAGAGCAGTACCTTCTCCTCCACACAGCTAGGTTGCCCATAACAGCTGGAACAGAGCAGTACCTTCTCCTCCACACAGCTAGGCTGCCTATAATGGCTGGAACAGAGCAGTACCTTCTCCTCCACACAGCTAGGTTGCCCATGATGGCTGAAACAGAGCAGTACCTTCTCCTCCATACACCTAGGCTGCCCATAATGGCTGAAACAGAGCCGTACCTTCTCCTCCACACAGCCAGGCTGCCCATAACGGCTGAAACAGAGCCGTACCTTCTCCTCCACACGGCTAGACTGTCCATGATGGCTGAAACAGAGCAGTACCCAGACACTTGTTTTGCTCTTCTCTCAGACAGGCCTGCAATCTGAATGTTTATGTAAGTCTATGTACGTGGCAGAGACGGCCAAATATCAACGCCACCAACCTGCATCTGCACTTCAGGCTGTCCAAGTGTGATATGAGGGGCTGCTACTTAAGGAGCTTGTCAGATAAGGCTGCTCCATGTAACAATTCCATGTAACAATGGAATGAGCAACCCACCCCCACCTACCAGCCCCTCCCTCTGGTCTCACACAACAACAATATCTGTCTTATTCAGCAGAAAAGAAAACACATGATCATCAACATCAAACCAGGCTCCTCTGACAAGAGAATGTTTATGTATGTGTGAAGTTGGTGAGACCACCTGTCCACACACACACACACACACACACACACACACACACACACACACACACACACACACACACACACACACACACACACACACACACACAGAGTCGCCATCATTGCCATGCCCTCGGTCTGCTTGTCCAGTGAGTAACAGTGGAGTCTCTTCAGAGGAAGAAGGGGTGAATTTTTCAGGAAAAAAATTTAATAGTAAAACATTAAAAGAGTTATCATTTTTATATGAAACTATACTAAATATATTCACATGTCACCAAGTTATAGATGAAAATAAACTGATGGTCAACAGCACTCTCTGGTGTAGCACAATGGGACAGCTAGTTTCCATCCTCCTCTGGATACATTGACTTCAATACAAACCTAGGAGGCTCATGGTTCTCACCCTCTTCCATAGGCTTACACAGTAATTATGACAACTTCCGGAGGATGTCCCCCAACCTAGCAGAGCTCTTGCAGCATGAACTAACATGTTGTCCACCCAATCAAAGGATCAGATAATTAATCTAGTACTGAAAGCATAAGCTTCAGCTAGTTAGCACTGCAGTGCGTACAATGTGGTGAGTAGTTGACTCAAAGAGAAAGAAAGACAATAGTGAACAGTTTTGAACAAATGAATTTCTTAAAAAATGGAGGAGAGAGAGATTTAGTTGTCTTTTCTTTCACTTTCAGTACTTAGCTAGCGAATGCAGCTAGCTAGTTTAGCCTACTCAGCCTACTCAAACACCTGGCCCAAACAGAGAGGGATGCTATGTTAGCTAGCTGGCCATAGCTATCCAACACTGGAACTCTTCTGAGTCAAGGTAAGCTTTTGGATGAATTAATTTATTGCCCCTGGTGTAACTGCTAAACTGCTTGCTTTTACACTGTACTGCATGATTGGAGCAGGTTTTCTAACACTAATAGCTATGTTGACTATCAAGTTACCTAATGTAGTGACAATGATGTAGGCTGTGTGTAGCGGTTAGCGGTTATGGTATGAAAATTTGGGTTGGAAAAGTGTTTTCTCCTGGTCACAGACAGCTGTGCACTGAAGTCCACAAGTGAAGGGAAAAGGTGAGAGAAGGAGAGTGTGTAGATGCCAGAAGGAATTTTACAAAGAGCAAAGTGATCATACTGTTTCTTTGTGGCTGCTATGAAAGTGAACTGTGTTTACGGGTGATCGGGGCTGTATTCATTTCGCAGATTCTGTTGAAAAACATTTCTTAAACAGATGAAGACGGAACGAAATTGGGATTCACATAGCTGAATTTGTCCAAGAGAAACTCTCGTTTGCAACTGTTGGACTAATGATTATACCCTAGATCAGCTAGATGCAGGCAAGTGTGTGCAATGCGGTATTGAATGTGTCACCGTCTGTCACCTTGATTACTCACATTTTTATCTCGACCTGTGTGCCTACGTTGTAAACTTCATAAGCTAGGTTGTAGCAACCTCATGATGGGTATAGAGAAAATGATCATGTAGTAGCCCAAACCTATCAATGTTACATTGAACTGGGTGAAAGGAATATGAATGAAAAATCGCCCTTCCGGCCTCCTGAGTGGCGCAGTGGTCTAAGGCACTGCATCCATCGCAGCACTTGAGGCATCACTACAGACCCGGGTTTGATCCCAGGCTGTGTCACAACCGGCCGTGACCGGGAGTCCCATAGGGCTGTGCACAATTGGCCAAGCGTCATCTGGGTTAGGGGAGGGTTTGACTGAGGGGGCTTTACTTGGCTCATCGAGCTCTAGAGACTCATTGTGGCGTGTTGGGGCCTGCAGTGTTTCTGGCTGGCTTCCAGGTTAAGCGGGCGGGTGTAAAGAAGCGCGGTTTGGCGGGTCAGGCTCCCTCCTCTTTATCATAGAGGCACTCACATCCACTACACTACATCCTGAGAAAAATACATACTGAACACATACTGTATGTAAACATACTTACTCATACTGTGTAATCATCTTTCTCACTCTCCTTCTCGCTCTGTCACACAGTCAGTTAATTCAATAGCAACTATTTTCTTGGCATCAACCAAGCAGCGTTCACCTGCTCAGTGCTCCATAATGGATGTAGCTTTATTTAAAGCCTCGTAAACAACTAACACAGACAGACAGAAGGAGATTCACATGCAAATCAGAGTGCACATCCTACAACCGTGCCCACAGTTCATTTGGCATCATTACGGAGGGCCTGCGGCCATATTGTTCTGGAGGAAGAGTTGGTTGTCTGATGTATTTCAAAGGCTCTGTTTGTGTTTAGAGGGGATGGGTGGAGGCTGTGGGTGAGCAGCAGTAGGCTGTTTTATGTGGGGGGTTAAAAGACAGAGGAAGAGGGGCATGGAGAACGACTAGAGCTTTTAGAAAGTCAGTGATTATTAATATCTCTTCTGGCATCTCGCTTCACTGAGAACACATTTGTAGAGACATGCTCCTCCACATAATGCAGCATTTGTGTTTATGGAATTACATTGCTGTGAAGCCCATTAGTGGAACCAGCATGCACACTAAAACTATGTGTGTGTGTGTGTGTGTGTGTGTGTGTGTGTGCGTGCATGCGCACATTATTGGGTGGTACAACATGACGGATTCGTAGGGTGATCAGTAGAACGAGTGTGACCAACGGTATGAGTGGATGGGGTCATACTGGCAAAGGAAGTAGAAGAAGGCACCAGACCCAACCAGACATCACAATGCCCGCCCCCGGTTTATTACAACCAATTATAGACTCCTCTGCTACATGAAGAGCTCTGATTTAGCCTCTGGATTAATCTGACCAATTGGAGGTCGGCCCCCGGTACTAATGGGGCCAATTAAAACACCCCCTGCTTTATGGTGGCTAATCAGCCTGTTAGGAGTCTTCGGGGGATTTTCTTTCAACCATTTACAGATTCCTACAGAAAGGTCAACTTTACTTGTCAAATGTAGTGTGTCAGTGCTTGAAAGCCTCCCACAACACCAAAGGCCATGCCTTGTTAAATATCAATATGCAACTAACGTCAGGAATTGGTGCTGCTCTACAATCCTGCAAAGGGTAATGGTGATGATCACGAAAAGCAGAGGAAGGAATGTTAGAAACAACATTAAGGTGCAATAATATTCACCAGGCTCTATTTTAGCTAAAGCAAAGTGACAGCTGAGAATGTCAGATTTGTGCTGTGTGCTGCATGTGCTGGAGTGTATGTTCTAGAGTGTATGTGCTAGAGTGTATGTGCTAGAGTGTATGTGCTAGAGTGTATGTGCTAGAGTGTATGTGCTAGAGTGTATGTGCTAGAGTGTATGTGCTAGAGTGTATGTGCTAGAGTGTATGTGCTAGAGTGTATGTGCTAGAGTGTATGTGCTAGAGTGTATGTGCTAGAGTGGATGTGCTAGAGTGGATGGGCTGGAGTGGATGTGCTGGGGTGAATGTTCTAAGGTGGATGTTCTTAGGTGGATGTTCTAGAGTGGATGTGCTGGAGTGAATTAACTGGAGTGAATTAACTGGAGTGGATGTTCTAGAGTGGATGTTCTAGAGTGGATGTTCTAGAGTGGATGTTCTAGAGTGGATGTGCTGGAGTGGATGTTCTGGATGTGTTGAGTCAATCCCCGCAGACACAGATCTGGTCTGGCTGACTGGATCCATTACATCAAACATGACTGTGAATGCTGAGGTCAAATATGTTTACTCGGAAGTCAGGAGTTTGGTCTGAGTGACTCGAAGGAGAAGAAAACATTGTTGAGATTGCAGCTCATCACTAAGAGAATGTTAGTGTTGTTTCAGGATATTTGTTCCATGTGAGGAGTGCGCGTGTGTGTGTACCTAACCTGACATCGGTATGTGTAACACGAGGACAGGCTTTTCCTCTCCAACCTCCAGTAAAGGTATGCATAATTCATTAGAAGTAGCCTGTGATTTCCAAGGTGTCACATGAGTATGAATTATGGATTATTAGCAGAAGTAGATTAAAATAACACAACAGACACGGAACAAATGTTCCAGGCTGGTCTTGAATATCTAAGCAAACACGCATATCACCTCACTTAGATATTACCTCCAGTACCATATGAGCTCAGATGTCTATTAGCTTTTTATAGTATTAAAATCATTATCCCCTTCCCTCTCTGTGTCTCTGTGTATCTGTCTTTCCCATTGACTCTCTTCCCAGTGTGCATTAATCATTTAGACAGGCCAGTCACTCTGTCATTTGGATAAAAAAACAAGACGTGTCCCTAGGCATGACATTTAAAAAAATAAAAATAATGTTTTAGTCTTTTTCATCGGATGCTTCAAAAACGCACACGCACACACACACACAAACTGTCTCACTCTCACACACACACAATCTCTCTCAGGTGAAACCGCTAACACACACACACACACACACACACACACACATGCACACACAGGCCATGAGGCGCACATCGTAGGGTTCATGGCTGCAAGAGGATATTGTAGTATTATGTTTGTTCGGAGTGCCAGGGGTATAGAGCCAGAGAAGTATAAAGCTATGAGAGACATAAGGTTACACGTGAGATGATGTGTGATGCACGGGGAAGGAGGCGCATGGTGGCTGAGTGTTTGTATGTGTGTTTCCTGTTCAAAGAGTGATGATATCAAGTTGTAGGGTTCACTGTCTCTCCTGCCTGCCTCTGAATTAATCATCACCCGGCCCAGCCTAACCCGTCTCTCTCTCTCACACACACACACGTTTAGGGATGAATCACAGCTGAGTAGAGGGATATGGGACCTGAGTGAGTGCAGCTCTGATGTTGGGTCTGGTCCCATGCTAAGAGAGGGAATGTTTAAGCATGCAGGTCCACACAGGGGTCCACTGGGTCCGAGGCTCTATGTGTGTCTGCTGTGGTCCTAGCAGCTCCCCCTTCCTCACCCCTCCTCAGCCCTCCTCACCCCTCACCAGCCCATCTCTCCGTCACCTCAGGATAGAGCTGCAGGGATGAAACGCAGCCGAAGCGTTTGAAAAAAGGGATTTTGAAATACAAAGGTCTCGGCAGACGTGTTTGAAAAATGTAGTTTGAAATGGAAAATGGAAAGAGGGATGTGGTGGATGAGAAGGAAGGGTAATTCCTGCTCACAGACACAGAGTATCCTGGTCTTCCACAAGGGACTCCTATAAGCCCTGGACAATCAATCATTTAGATATTTATCAACTGCTAAACCAGATCTGATGGTTTGTTTGAAAGCAGGAAGGGGCTCTGTGAATCTCAATCAGCCACAATGGTCATCAAAGAACCACCATAAAGAGAGTTAGATATGAGTTCAACAGTCCTATAGCAGACTGTGTTTCTGCTGCAGGACAGAGCAGCCTTGATGAAATCCCACAGAAGGAACAGTGAGTACCTCTCTGATGGGTGCCGCCTCAAGGTTTCTGTTTTTCGGAAATATCCTCAGCCTCAAGAGATTTCCTTTGCTTTACGTCCTGAACCATGAAACAGTTCCCTTTAGCCTGGGGAAGGGTTGCACTGAGAAAAAGCAACAGGTGTGACAGGTATCAGATTGGTACATTAGGCTGATATTAAATATTCAGACTGCAGTGGAGGCTGCTGAGGGGAGGACGGGTCAAAAAATATTTGCTGAAACGAGCGAATGGATTGACATGAAACACTTGGAAACCATGTGTTTGATACACTATACAGGTAAATAGAAAAGTATGTGGACACCCCTTCAAATTAGTGGACTCGGCTCTTTCAGCCACACCCGTTGCTAACAGGTGTATAAAAAGCAAGCACACAGCCATGCAATCTCCATAGACAAACATTGACAATAGAATGGCTTTACTTGTCACGCGGAATGACGCTGGGAAGGCGAAGCAGGTACGGGGAGTAAAACATTTCATTATAACGGACAGAGACTAGACAGGGACAGCATCAGAAACACATTTAAAAGACAAAAACAATACAATGCAGCAGCGTTGGAACAGAGCAGGGAACTGATCTGGGAACAGAACAAGGGAACTGACAAATATAGGGGAGGAAATTACAGGTGATAAGTGAGTCCAGGTGAGTCCAATAACGCTGAAGCGATTGACGAGGGAGGGCAGGTGTGAGTGATGATGGCAGGAGTGTGTGATGCAGGGTAATCTGGCGCCCTCAAGCGCCAGGGGAAGGGTGGAGCGGGAGCAGACGTGACATCACTGAAGAGCTCAGTGACTTTCAACGTGGCACAGTCACAGTCACTCTGTCAAATTTCGTCCCTGCTAGAGCTGCCCCGGTCAACTGTAAGTGATGTTATTGTAAAGTGGAAACGTCTAGGAGCAACAACAGCTCAGCTGCAAAGGTTTAGGGCACACAAGTTCACAGAACAGGACTATTGAGTGCTGTAGTGCTGAAAAATGGTTTGTCCTCAGTTGCAACACTCACTACCGAGTTCCAAACTGCCTTTGTAAGCAACGTCAGCACAATAACTGTTGGACCAGAGCTTCATGAAATGGGTTTCCATAGCCGAGCAGCCGCACATAAGCCTAAGATCACCATACGCAATGCCATTGGCTGGAGTGGTGTAAAGCTTGCCGCCATTGGACTCTGGAGCAGCGGAAAAAGCGTTCTCTGGAGTGATGAATCACACTTCACCATCTGGTAGTCCGATGAATAAATCTGGGTTTGGCGGATGCTAGAAGAATGCTACCTGCCCCAATACATAGTGCCAACTGTAAAGTTTTGTGGAGCTCTTTTTCATGGTTCTGGCTAGCACCCTTAGTTCCAGTGAAGGGAAATCTTAACGCTACAGCATACAATAACATTCTTGACGATTCTGTGCTTCCAACTTTGTGGCAACAGTTTGAGGGAATACCCTTTCCTGTTTCAGCATGACATTACATAGCCCATTTAAATCTCACCCAATGTCTTCAGTCTTTCTAGTGATGGTGATCAGGCCTCTCCAGGAAGTCAGAACAGAGGTCATAGGTCAGTCAGCCCTATTAAGTATTTTCTTTCCCTGTTCTTCCGAAACCATTTAAAACATTTTTATCATTCTGCTTATCTGGTTTAGAAACAAATGAAGAAAAGAAAAGAAAAGACTCTACACAATAATTAAAAACACCCCCACAATAAAGTAAACATGATATTAACACATCTATTAGTTTACGTCTTCTATGATGGTGACTTCTTGCGCCTCTCTCAATGGTATCCAGAGTTTAGATATCCTCACACATGGTTTTAATACATGCCGATTTGATCAATTTTCCAAGGTAGTGATACCCACTTCCCTGGAGAGTAGTTATGGTGTTTGTGCCTTTTAATTGGTCATGGCAAGCAATACTTTCAACGTGTCAACCCATGAAAATCATATGGTCCATACGTCGTCAGCAGCAAGGCACTTCAGGCATACGCAGACCAACTCGGATTACCGTTCCAGAAGCTGTTCCAGCTGTCGCTGGACAGTGAGATGATTCCAGATGTATGGAAAAAGTCACTGATTGTCCAAGTACCAAATAACGATTTACACCCTGTAGCCCTGATACTTGTACCTATGAAATGCTTTGAAAAAATGATTCAAAAACAAATTCTCTCTGGTCTCTCATCCCAGCTAGATCCAAACCAATGTGCCTACCATGCCTTCAAGGGGTATTGATGATGTGTTACTGGTCATGCTGAACAATACCTATGAACCTAGTGAAAATTGTATTCAGTTCAACACCATCCAACCCCACCTACTGATGGATAAGATGGTGAATTTGGGTGTCAACTCTCTACTGATCAAGTGGATTAATAATTTCCTTGTGAACTGTACTCAACAAGTGAAGTTTAACTCTACCATCTCTACATCTAGAATGGTGAATATAGGAAGCCACGCAAGGTTGCATACTTTCAACAATACTGTACACACTGTACACAAACAATTATCAAATCTCTGACTCAACCCACAAATTCTTTAACTAGAAAACCTCACAATCAAATGCCGACTGTAATATCTCCCAATAGAATTCTCTTCAATTATTGCCACAGCCGTATATCTCCCTCCTCAAGCCAATACTAAAGTCCATAAAGTCCAATACAGTCCTCAAGGAACTTCACTGGACTTTATGCAAACTGGAAACCATATATCCTGAGGCTGAATTTATTGTAACAGGGGGATTTTAACAAAGAAAATTTGAGTAAGAGGCTTCTTAAATTCTATCAGCATATTGACTGTAGCACTCACGCTGGGGGCGGAGCTAGCATGTTGGAGTGAACGGCTGTGCGTGAGAGGCTCCTGCAACTTTTTTGCGAAATAA